>NC_133387.1:46220352-46520352 GCF_047511655.1 Castor canadensis
GGGGAGGAATATAGCGAGCAAGAGGTCTGTCCAGATTAGATAGCGGTCTCTGTGTGTATTTGCCGGATGGAATTCAACTTGCGGCGTGACCAAGCGACTTTCCCGACAGTTCGGGGAATGGAGGGCTAGAGAACTAGTGTGTGTGGCCCTTTGCGCTGCTAGTGGCTGACACACGTGGCCTCTGCTACCAGCCACCGCGCAAAGAATTGGGCTCAAAGAGGCTTTCTGGGGCGGAAGCCGCTTCAGGTCCTTTCTCTCCAAGGGCCTTCGCCCGGTGTCATGGGAAGCAGTAAGGAGGCGAAGCCACACATCTCTAGTTTGCCCTAATCTAGCCTTCTGCGGGAGGCAAAAACTCCGGCTTTTCAGAGCCTTGCAAAAAGGCGCACACCTCAGGGGCCCCTGGCTCGGGAGGCCAGTCGGCGCCGGGTTCTCAGCCAGTGGGGTTCAGGCTCCTACTGCTTTGTCTCGCCCGCTGGGGAACCCCGGCCAACCCTTCGGGAGGGAGGGGGAGGAGGGCTGGCCAGGCGGAGGACGCCTTTATCATTCAAAATAGAAGTAAACTCGGAAATCTGGAGGAGTGGAGGCCTAAGGACTCTTTTAGGGCTTGTGTTAAGTTTACTCATTAAGGATTTGAGGCCTAAGCTGCATTTTACTTTTTAAAGTGTTGAGGTGTTGGGGTTTGTATTGCAGATGTCAGCATTACTTAGAGAGAAATACTTGCATATTGCCCACACAAGAATGCTTAGGCTGGCCTGCCAGAGGCCGTCATTGGAGGAATGGACTCTTTGGGTCTGCTCCAGTTCTGGAAGGCTGTTTGCGCACATGCAGGCCTGGGAATGCCTGGATGCTGAGGTGGGTTTGCAGCCTCGGAGGGGCTGTGGAAGTATAGTCAAGCCGGCCAGGACCTGGCTGGGTTTGGTTGCTAAGTTGGGCTCAGTTACCACGTTAATTCTAAAGAAATTAGACCTGGATAAATAGCCTTTGAATCCAAAGAAAATAACTCGGTATTGATTTACATAGCCATGTTAAGAAACCCCTTCTCAATAGGAGACATTGGTGGAAAAAAAAATTCCTGCTCGCCTTTTCCTCATTCAGCGTAAAATTCTGTTGTGTATGTATGTAAGGAAAAGGTGCCTGGTATTCTGGAAACCCAGACACCCTTCTTCCCTCCCCCAACACACACACACACACACACACACACACACACACACACACACACACACACACCTGGGAGAGGGCCAGGCAATGAGGGAGCCACCTCCTTCCCTTCTTAGCCCAAGCTAATGATATTTTCATCAAGAGCCAAAAGAATCAGCCTAGGCAAGAAAACTCAGGGATTTAAGTGATGTTTTCTCTAGCAATAAAACTGTAATGTCTGTGTTAACATTTTCTTCTTCCAGGATCTCCCAGATCCACCTAAAAAGTGAGCTTTGTTTATTCCACACACAAAAGGAAGTTCACTGAAGTTTGGGGACATTTCCTTCATCTCTCCAGTCCTGTGTTCCAAGAACAGGCAGCTAGGAAACTCCAACCTGGCAGTGACCTACCAGGGAGCGTCACAGTTTTCCCAACATGTCTAAGTTGGAGAATATCAACAAAGCATGTTCCAACCTAGAGGCTCCTGGTCCAGACATTTTAAAACTTGGAGTCTAATAGAGTTAGTGAACCTGAAGCTAAGTCCTCAAGCTCAACACCATCTACTTCCTTCCTTTCTCCATTCTAGGTGTGTGGGCACCAAAAGTTTTCTAACTGGAGAAAGCTGTAAGACAATAGAGTTGTGAGCAGCACACATTCCTACCTACCTCCCCTCGTTTGGGGATTGTATTTAGAATCATGTCTGCCCATCTTTCTTCCCTTTCTCCCTTCCTTCCTTCTTTTTTTGTCTCTCTCTGTCCCTTATCTCTCTTAGCAAGTGTAAGGTCCAATTCCCTAATATATAAACCCTATTTTTCTCAGCTCAGGGGAAACAAACAAACACCCAAAAACAAATCCACACTGTTTAAGCACCTACTTTAAAACAGGATAACTGCAGATATTTGTCTTTTAAATATGTAGGATAAACCTAAGCTGAGCACACCCCACCCCCCAATTTGCCCTGTTGGGAAATGTAGCAGGAAAAAGGGAGAAGGGATGGGATGTTAGAAGTCAGCTTTCATCAGCTGGTCTTTGGAACACAAGACAAGACCCCCTGACCATTGAAGGATAAATTCAGACCCAGAGTGGCAGGGAACAAGCACCAACAGGAAACGGAAGACTATTTTTAGGTATACTAAGGAGTTAATATAGCTGCCCAAGCATCTTCCTAAATGCCTCGAAGCATCTTCTGTTTAATTCTTTCATCCCTTCATCAGCAGTAACAATAAAGTCACAGCACAAGTCTCAACATTAAGGGAGAGCCAGGGTGGGGACAGCTTTTCAGGAAAACCTGGGATGAAAAACATCCTCTTGCTATTATGTGAGCTCTTAGATGGTTCTCTTGTTACTACACAAAAAATAAGTGAAAACCTGAGAGAGAGAGAGAGAGAGAGAGAGAGAGAGAGAGAGAGAGAGTGAAGAAACATCTCAATAAATGGAAAAGTGATTTCTTAGTTGCCTTAGAGGGCAACATATTTGAAAGCTCTCCTTAGAAGATGTTAGTTGTTTTATTTATTTTTTAAAACATATTGTCCCAAACTGTGAAACCATGCTCTTTTACTTTTCTTTTATCCAGAAAAAGATCTCTTTTCTGCACAAATCTAGGAGACAGGAAACCTCTTCTCCACTCTGCTCTGAGAATGGAATTTCTTTTTCTTCTGTAGGGAAATTTTGTGCAGAGCAATGTTCCTATCCCTTTTCCCTGTCAAGCCTGGCTCCTTCCCCCTACATAGCTCAAAGCATTTGGTCATTTTAACATTGAAAGGATGTGGCTATTTGGCCAGCTAATATTTAAATTATCAGTTTTGGAAGTTTGGAAAGCAGAGAGTGGAAGAGCAAGGAGGGAACGAGAGGGAGAGAGGGAGAGGAGAGAGAAAGAAGAAAGAGAGAGAATATTAGAGAGTGGACAAAAAAGAATGAATCTGTTTGTTTTGAAAGTGCCTAGTGTGTAAGTCCCCTGCCCCCTTTTCACTAGGTACCATTGTCTGATAATGTTTGTTGCACAACAAGTAAATTAAAGCTAATAAAGGCGACCCTATTTGCTTGCAGATCTGAGCAGTGCATATTTTCTCCGGGACGTGATGGGGTGGAGGTAGGTGGGTTAGACCCACCAAACTAGTGCTTCATCCGCTGCTCCCCTACACTTTCCTTCCCATTGCTTAGCCTGCTTTTCCTTCAGACACTCAAGGCATCACGTCGTTCACTCTTCTGCAGTCACAGTAGGAAGGCCGGTTTAAAAAAAAGAAAAACTGCACAAGAGGTCACATTTTCCGAACAAAACAATTTCGTGTAATAAGGCTCCAGAATCTCAAAAATGCTTGGGCCCAAATGCTGGGCTCAGAAGTGCTGCTACCAAGTGCTGGCAGCAAAAGTACTATCCCCCAAAAGCAGGAGAACCATTTCAGGATATCAGTGTAGCAATTCTAAGCAGAAGAGCAACCATCCCTGGCTCTCGCTGGGTCTAGGGTAAAAGAAGAGGCTTAGGCTGCAGAAGCAGAGGGCGAGAGGAACGCTCGCGCCCACAGCTGGCTCCCACGCGCCGCCGTCTGCGGGAAAGCGGGACCGGATAATAGAATTCAGCAGGCAGAGATCCTCCGAGAGCCAGCCACTGTCTTGTACAGATTTGTAGAGAAACCCTCACTGTAATTAAAACCGTACAGTCAGATTAATTCAATGTGTTGCTCGGCAGCGTTTTTAATAGTAAAAATCCGCTTTAAAATTGAATTAGGGTCGAAGAAAATTTCTGCGAGACTCGCCGGATTTGCCAGCTTTCATTGAAGCCAGCTCGGGTGGATTTAGGTGGTTGGCTACACTGTGCCCCCCCAACCCCCAGAGAAATGGACCTGTGGGCTGGGGGCGGGGCGGGGATGCTGATCAATCCCGGGGGCCAGTTTGGGCCCTAGACTGGGAGGCAGGAACCAGGCCCAGGGGGAGCGCACCGCCTGGGTTAACCCTTCTGATCTCCTGGACTACACATATTTTTGACACCCAGGACCTCCTCCCTTCCATGTCATCCACTGCAAAGTTCTTGGCTCAGGAAAGGTAGGGGGGGGTAGGGAAAGAAGAAAGCCCTACAGAATCTTGAAGCAATATCCCACTGTGTGTTTCCGCATGAGTTGGAGGTTGGAGCCCTCTCTGGCCGCTTGAGTGACAGACAGGAGAAAGTTGTGGCCCTCTCACAACCCTCCTCCCTTTCCCCCTTCTTGAAAATCTTCCAAAAGTAAAGGGTAATATTTCAAGCACGCTGTCAAAATGTCTCCCAAGCCTTGATTTGGCTGGCTGCCCTCTTTTCCCTCCCCTCACAACCCCACCTCGAATCCTTTGCGTTTGTGGTTGTGCAATAGAAGTTAGCACTATTTTGCTTTCCCCCTTTAAGTTTAGACACCTTGGAGCTGAAAACATGATTAAAGTTCCTGCAAGCAGTGGCGTTTGAGCGGTAATGGAGAGGCTCCCCCTTTAGACGAGCCTGGGGCAAGGGGTAAGGTGGAGAGCTGGACTTGCAAATAGGTTTTCTAGGGGCCCAGAAATGATCCTACACTCCCCTCTTCCCCCACGGATCCGGACATTGCACAGGCTTCTTGGTTGCTCAATGCACACACAAACACGCACGCACGCACGCACGCACGCGCGCGTGCACAAACCCGGGGCGCAAATTCCCTAACAAGTTAGGCACATCATGAGGCCTGGGAAAACAAAAACCGCTGTGGGTCCCTGTTCCTCTGGCAACAGCGTGCAGACGCTTTAATTGCTGCAAATTGTCACTCTGTCCCCTTTTCATTTTCTCGCTCCTTCGTTTATTTTTAGTACACTTCAAATGCCTACACACTTCCCTAGTAAGGAGAGCGCTGAGCAATTATTGCCTTTGCCTTCAGGGCCTGATTTGCCAATCACTGAATGGGGTTGGAGTAAACAGGGCGAAAAGCCAAGCACGTTATTGGTCTTGCTTATTTCAGGTACAGGGCGGCAAATAATTCTCCCTACCGCACCACCCCCGCCCTCCTTTCTTGGGTACCAATTATTTGGAAGAAAGGAGATGTGCACCCCTCCCTTGTGCTCAACACACCCCACACCATGTGCACCAAGTTTTACTCGAATCCGGCAAATCCTGTCAGAGTTGGCGGGTTCCTCAGAGAGTAGTTAGGAAAAGAGAATTCCATAGAGACCCAGCTGTTAATTCTGTACGGAATAGAAAGACGCTTCGTGAGCAGGCACCTTTCCTGCCCTCCCCGCCCCCCACCCCCGCGCAGGGAAGTAGGGTCGTTTATCCCCGAGGGCTGCATGAGGGATATGCGCCCCCAGTTTGAAGATAGTGAGCTTCAGGCGCTCCTTGTAAGTCGAAGCAACTTTTAGATTGATCTAGATCAGTTCGGACAGACAGGACTGCTCTGGATTGAGGTTGCTGTTCTAAATGTTAGCTGAGAACTTTACATTTCGGGAGGTGTTGTTTTAAATACTGCTGAGGTCCATCCAGCACTCTTAGCGTCTTTCTCTTTGTCTTTCTTGGGACAAGCACATTGGTCCCGGATGGGGAGGGAGGCAGGTGTAGGCAGCAGCAGTCAAGGGGAGGGGGGCGTATCCGGCGTCCTACAGATGGATCCGAAACAAATCAGTGCAGGATTAACTTGTCTGTCTGCTGAATTGTCTCCAACCGCTAAAGCAGCGCGGGCCTCATCTGCCAGGGCGGATTCTGGTTACTTGCTTGTCCTGGGTAAGCAGTCTGGTCCCTGCCCCTGCCCAGGCTGGCTGGCTGGCTTGGGACCTGTCGGGCGTCGAAGCCCTCTAGCTGGACATTTTAAAGGAAAGCAGCGAGTATGAACTGTTCTGCTCCGTTCTCACACAGCCCCCTCCCATTTCTCTCTTTCTTTTTATGAAAACATTTACAAGGAACCTAATTTCAGATTGTGGAAGTAAATTTCATGCTAGGATATATTTTACAAAACATGTAATCTTTAGAGGCCGGAAGACGTTTAATTAAAACCATACTTTGACAAGTTGAGTTTCAAAGCGAAGTCACACCAGCGCGGAAGGCTAATTCATATTTAAGATGTAGCCTGTAATTCAAATTGTTTTAAAATGCCGGCCTGGGCAATGCCCTGCAGGCCAGGCTAGCTACCTGCCCAAGGGTAACTGGGCACTGGGGACTCCAAAGAGTCTGTGCTTGCTGCAGAGCGTCCCCATGCTCAAGCTGCTCTCCTGTGTGTTAGCTGCATGGTCTTGAGAGAGAAAAGAAAGCTCACTGGAGCACCTCTAGCTCTTTAAAAGAACTCCTGTCAGGCAGGTCAGGGGACCCTGGACAGTCCCCCCTAGGAGAACAGACGGGGTGGGGGGGATGCAGAGAGAAGGCACCTCCTGGAGCTTCAGTAGGACTGATGAGAGTCCCAAACTCCCCATCCTCCTTCTTGCTCCTGGCTAATCTATGCCAGAGAAAGGGAATATCTGGTACTACCTCACCCCAGTGGCCTGAAATGTGAGGTGGGGATAGTTTGTAAACCCAGTTACTGAGTGGTCAAAGCCTTCATTCTCAAGGAAGAAGAAGGACAGGTTCTCACAGGCCTCTGCACTGCATTTTTTTTTTAGTAGTCATTTTCTCACTCTTTAACCTCCTTTGTTTTTTCCTTATAACTTGACTAGTCTCAAATCAGAGAGAGTTAGTCCTACATGAGAAAGAAAGGCTCCTAGCTAGCTCAATTAAAAAAGAAAAAGAAAAAAACCCTCAAAACACCAACCAGTTTTGTTGATTCAGGGAGCTAATGGGCAGCCATGCCCACAGTGGATGGGATGGAGCCCTAGTAGGTCAGCACAATCGAGACAAAGGCATTTTGCAGAGCACTGTGGGTTAGAGCGGAGGGTACCTGTAAACAGCAACTCCAGAAGATGAAGCTGTGTCTGCACTAGGTCCCAGGTCATGATCCTGGGTGCACATCTCAGTGGCCCTCTCCAGATCCCTAGCCTGCTGGTCTTCTCTGAGAGGTGACAGTGAGTTGCCATCAAAGTTAGTCACATGGGTGTTCAGAAGCTTGCTTTAGAAAGAGGCCAGGACATGGATTTGAGACTTATGTTGGCTCAAGTTTCCCCATAGCTCTCAAGAAAAATCTCTTGACTTATCCCAGCCTCTCATAACACAGGGAGGCTGGATTTCATTTGATCAGCGGCAGTGAAAATAATTGATTGGCTATTACATATTATTGTTTTCCTATTCTTTCAAGCACAAATATAAACCAATTACAAGAAAAAGCCTAAAATCCAAAAGTATTCATGAAATATCTTAGACTAGGGTATAACTCAGTGGCAGAGCACATGCCCCAGGCCTTTTGTTCAATTGCCAACTTTGTATGGTTGAAGTCAACACTCTGGTTGTATTGGGCCAGTTTAGAGAAAGCTTAATTTTTGCAAAGACAATCCAAAACACAATGATGAGAACATTTATTGTTTTAATCAGAGGTTATCAGCTGGCATTTCTGAAGGTGTAGTAATATCTCCTTTTTTGAAAATAGATATAATTATTGGGAACCATATGCTAAAATAATATGTCAACTTAATATTTATTTGCTAAATAATACTGATTTTAAATGAAAAGGTAAGACCTTGAGGTTATTCTGTGGTGGGCTTTGGTTCACATTCCTTCCCCCACCCCCAAATGTCATTATAATTGTAGGCCTGGAGAGTGAGAAAGACAAACAGAAGCACTGCTGGGTGGTTTAAAGCATCACATTGTGTGAACTGAACACTAAAAAGCATGTACCTGACCAAGTGCATTTGAAGATAAAACGTATGTTGGAAACTTTTGAATTGCATAAAATAGGAGAAGAAGTGCAAATAATAATCCCCACCTGTTTTATTTCAGTGATAGGAATGGAAGTTTTCTTGTCATGGGATATGGGCCTCTAAGACATAGGTGTTGGAGGCCCATTTGTAGGCAGCAAATTCTGGCAGGGATGTATGGTGGGAAGGGTACAAGGTTATTCCTAACAGTCAGAATGGCGCTATAGGCAGGACATGCGGCAGCTTTGGTGAGCAGACAGGGCAGGGCAATAACTTCCCAGCTGGCCCACCCCTTCTGTAGCCCCAGAGACTCAACCTCATCATTTCCTGTCTCTGAGTTTGGCTGAAGGCAAGAGAGGCCCAAACAGAGCAGAGCTCACACTACTTACCCACCTTTCTAATTCCTCTGCCTCTCTATAATTAGCCCCATTTCACAGATGAGAGAGGTAACACATGGCTGCCACTCCACAGATCTTTGGTGTCTGGGAAAAGAAGAAGGATGGAACACAGGTGTTCTAGCTTCCCATCTCCCTGGCAACCATGTATAGCTGGGGATGGGGAGGAGAAAGAGCCAGCTTTGAGGTCACTTTCCTGACACAGCCAGTACAGGTAATGTTTCTGTTTTTGAGGCTCATCTGGTCAATGAAGGAGGTGTGACTTTTCATGACAGACAGGGTGCAGAGACTCAGCATTGGTCCAAGCCTAAGCCCTCCAAAAGCAGCAGTCCCAAGATTCCTTTGGCTTCCTGCCTTTAAATAGCCTCCTCACTTCTGCCTTCTAACTTTTTCTTAAATTCTAAGTACTTCAACCCTTAGTTATGGTAAATGTATTTGTAGTTCAGAAATGTGTCTATTTCGTACAGAAATCTTCAGTACCTATATAAGGATCAGTACTAAAACACTTTATTTTTCAAGTGGGTTTTAGAGGCCTATTGTGGGGGAAAATGAGATGTCTGTGTGACCCGGAGGCTCAGTAAGAGTGGGATTCTATTGGCTATGGCGCCCGGGGCTACACCAGAGTTGGCTCATGCACACTCCTTATCATGCAAATCCGAAGGCTCAGGCATGCGCACTGCATCTAGGGTGCCCGCCTTACTGTGGTAGTTGGGACCAAGACTTCCAGATGGGCAATAATTAGGTTTCCTCATTAAACAAAGGTTTCCCCATCATTCTCCTCCTCCCACGGTTCTCAGCCGTCGGAGCGCCTCAAGAAACCTAGCTGCTCACCCATTCTCTCCTCGTCCCCTCTCGTTCTCATCCAGTCTCCAAGTATACACACTTCGGGTCACAGGTCCTACTTCTTAGGCTTCCCAATTTTAGGGTCCTTTGTATACCTATCAGCCCTTTTCTTTTGACTGGCTTTAAAGGATATTAAAGTGTAGTTTTCTGTTTGTTGTAGGTTCCCCTTCCCTCATCTCTCCCACCCAACGGGATAAAAAAACAAACCAAACAAAAACTCCCTACCAATGGAAGTAGGGTGCCTACTCCGCGGCTCCCCATCCAGTTCTCAGCCCTGAATGTGATGGCCAGAGAACTCCACCCGCACTAGAGGTAGCCACGGGCCAAAGCCTCATCCCCACACCCCCGCGATGAGCCCAGGCCACGCATCAGCAGCCCCTTCTGAATGTGTGCGGTGCTGCTCTTCGGCTCTCAGCTCCCACCCTGGGAGAGGCGCACTGACTCTTGGAACGACTTCAGGATGTCTGCTCTTCCAGGAACCCCTGGGCGGGCTTGGAGACCACAGAAATCTGTCTCCTCGGGAGACAAGGACAGGAGAATGGCCTTTTCCCCGAAAGGCATCTTAGTAGGAGAGAAATAGCCACCACTCGGTTCAAAGCTTCTGATGGGAAAGCTCGGTGGCTCAGCTCCGAGTGCGGCCGGAGCCGCTAGTGGCGTTGCCGCAAGGACCGCGCCCACACGTGCTCCGGAATCGTGGTTAGCTGGTTCTCCGCGTGGAAACAGGGATCGCGCCTCTGGCTTTCAGTTACTCTCGGCTTACCTGAAGGGCGAATGGATTTGTATTTTTCCACCAGAAACCTCCTGCCCCAGATTCCCCCTTTCCCCTCACCCAGCCTTAACCAGGAGAAGGTCGAGATAGGGGGTTGATTCTCTGATATGACACGAATAATTGTTGCATCATGTAACTTCCTACATCTTGGTTTTAATTTTCAGTGAGCCAAACAAAGATATTTGCAATTTTAAAATAAGCACTCGATTTAATAAATGGGAACATTGTGTAGGGAAGATTCTGCTCCCCCCCCCTCCACCCCCTTCAGAAGACGTTATTAGCTCTGACAGCCTGCCGCTCAGGTTGGCTGAGAGGATTTTGTGAAGGGATGACAGACAGGAAGGCCAGCAATCACGGACTCCTTGGCTGAAGCTTTCTCTCTCTCTCTCTCTCTCTCTCTCTCTCTCTCTCTCTCTCTTTCTTTCTTTCTTTTTTTTTACCAGAATGTTCTGTTCGATGCCATTTATCCTTGATGATAGAAAATTGCGCTGTTGCCAGGACGCTGCTGCTGCCGCTGAAATAGAGGGCAGGAGCCACATTTCCATTTTCCGGCTTGAAAGCTATTCAAATGAATTTGCGGGGAGCCGGGGGAGGGGGGTGGAGAATCTAGCGATAAACAAATGAGAATAAATCCAGTTCCCCTTTCCATTCTTTCCTTTAAATTGGTAGCTCTTCATTTCCCAGATAAAGATTTTTTTGTTTTGTTTTGTTTTGTTCATCGGTGTTTGGGAATACCTGGGAGATCGTGTAAGCCAACGCAAGACTTATTTTGATACTCTTAAAGTGACTAACCACATAAACATTTAAAAAAGAAGCGTATGTCTAAATATATATAAAGTATAAGAATTATATATACATAGATCACGTACATACCTATCTTCACACAATTCCAAACTACAATGGAAAGTAAACTCAGCAGTATTTCAATGGGATATAATGCTTAAGCAATACTAGCTGTTAATAGATATGGACTTCTTACTAGTTGTGCATATGAGTATTGCTAGGTGGAAAAAAATTTAAAACCTTCCCCACCATGTTAGTATTTCAAGATGCTATACGATTGAATTACTTGTTATGCCTTAACTGATTTAAACACTCTCTTCTCAAAATAAAAAAGTCGTTGTTATGTGTTTCTTTCAATTTAAAGTTCCAAATTTACCTTTAAAGTTTTTTTTTCTAAATTAAGAAATGCAAGTTATAAGAGAGGACACAGAGAAACTGAAGTCCACATTTCCCTTCTTTAAAATTTAGATTCCTTGCTAGTTTAAAAAGATCATGTATTGGGACTCAAGGAATCATGACAAAAATATGACATTAAAAAACTGAAAACTTAAAAATATAAGCTCTCTCTCTCTTCCCTTCTTCTACAGGGCCCCTATTGTTTTTCAATAATTAAATAATTTTTATTGAATGCTTAGTCTAATGTTTTGTTTGAGTCATATGGGTCAGAAATTTTCCAGCAATAGAAAAGCCTTTAAAACACAGCTACTAATTATATTCAAGATTTCAGCCAATACTTTATAAACTTAAAAAAAAAAAACAAGGCAACATTTTTAAACTTCACTTTTGAAGTTTTAAACATTTGAAAACTTCATTTTTCAAAACAGTGGTGGATCTCTCTTACTACCTTGTTTCTGAAGCCACATTGTTGTGTCCGAGTGATAGATAGGCCAGTGCTGGACAAACCAGGGCTGCACTTAGAATAGTATAAAATCAGGAAGAGAGCAAGGCGGGAGGAGGAGTCGATATTGACGTTCTCATTTTTTCCAATAAAATTTTCAGATGACTCCTTCCGAGCAGCTATGATGCCTAGTTGCCCATTCCTGAACTTGTTCAGCTAAAAAATATCCCTGTTAAAGAATTAACAGCACCACCCGGTAAAATCAAATAAAGTAAGGAAATGGCCCTTAAAAATCCCTCGTGCTTGGGTTTGCTGAGGTTAGAGTGTTTAGGCATTGAGATTTCCTCTCCCTTATTCTAGGCCTTGGGAATTGTGTTCCGACCAAAAAACTTCACTTAGCAGGCTGCTTTGCCTGCTGAGGCAATTTACAAGGTTCTCGGGGCGAAATCCTTCCCCTCCACTCCCCAGCCCAGGTACAACTGGGGCGGGCAGCGGGAGTCCCGGGCTGCCTGGACTCAGAGGCAAGGCATGGGAGCTCGCGAGGGGCTGCCGTGCTCCACCCCTGGGACTCCCTTTCCAACCCCTGTACCCCTTACCTTACCCAGGAAGAAAACCTGACTCCAAGCTCCCTTTCCTGGCCTTGCAAGGGTCCCGGTAGGGACATTAGGCAAAAGAAGGCGGAACCTCCTTTGGTGCCAAGGCGGGCGTTGTGCTGCAGGGACCCTGACATCGGCCGCAGCAGCACCTCTGTTTCTGGTCTAACCTGCAGTCTTCGTTTTAGCTCACTTCCTGGACTTTGTACATATAGCATAGACCGTTTTGGAGTTTGGCCTCCAACTGGATTGGGGTGGGGGTGGGGTTGTGTGTGGGGTGGGGGAGGTGGCCAGAGGAAAGATAGAGCCTTGGAGTGATGATAACCTAAAGGAACCTGGGACTGGGAGCGTGATGAAGTTTTCCGCAGGAATTCTGCACTCCGTGAAAAAGCAGGACTCAGATGGTTGAATGTGCTGTTGGTGTTCGGATTTTCTTATTGCATGGGTGTCTTTGTGGAACTAGACGTGCAGAGTTGAGGAAAAGTTGAGCTTTGGAGGGAATTGTATGACCAAAAGTGGAGACCACAGGGTCACATCCCCGGCTGAGCAAACCTCCACTCCCAGCGCAGTGATCCTGTTCTCTCTGGGAGTTCTGAGTCCATATAAAACTGCACAGATGAGCTACACTGTGGTGCGCCCTCTTCCAGGTAATGAAGTTAAAATCAGGCAAGTTTGGAGGAGGGAAGCTCCCCACCCCCACCCCAATGGGTGTGTACACTAACTATTACAAACAAATGAAAGGGACTTCCCTCCTCCCTACCACACACACACTTTACCTTCTGAGATCCCAGGAATATGGACTTGCCTTTTTCCTCAACAAAAGAACAAGCAATTCTGAAAGGCTGGAAACACTCGCCCTTTAGGGCTTCCAGTATCCAGGAATGTCACATGCAGTGGAAGCACAAAAGCTCAACATTTTGATATTTTAAAAGATTTTCTCCTCTTTTAAAATCTTCCTTGTAAATGCATGGTAGTAGAAACGGGAAAGTGCTTTCGTGTGAAAATATGCAGCGGGGTTCCCTTTCCTTTTCATGTGTACTGGCAGCTGCAAAACATTCCAAATGAGCTAGAAGGTCATTATGGTGACTATTAATAAGATGACATTCAGTGCTGGCCTCAGCAACTAGCCAAAAGCCTTACCCCAGAAAATGAGAAAAGAGAAAGCAATTGTGCTTATAAATACACAGTACTCTAAATTTTGAATTGCTTCCCAAATTCCAAATAACTTTTCATAGTTAGCTAACCCTTGTGCTATTAACCCACCTCACTCAAGCCCCGTTTCTCCTGTGTTCTAAGGCTACATTTATACTTATTTCTTAAGTCTTCAGAACTTTGAGATGTGCATTGTAAACAATAGAGTCACATTAATCCTGCTTTGATCTCTCTGAAGGGAGATCATAGCAGAAATCAGGTCACCATACAGATAGACACTGCTGTGAAAATGAGCCCCATATTTTCTCTCTCTCTCTCTCTCTCTCTCTCTCTCTCTCTCTTTCCTTTTTTGTTATTCCTTCAAGATACCTCCCTTGGGTTTAGGACATCCGCTGTCAGTTGGTAAACTAGAAAGTGTCAATATGAACTAGGAATAACTTACGATTTAAAAGCAGGACAATTAAGTTTCTTAGATGGATCCATTTTTTTTGTTGTTGTTCTACAGATCTAAATTAGAGTTGATGTACTCACCATGTCTACCTGGTTATTTACATAAATACATTGGACCATGCTCCAAATACATGCCCTAAACATGACCTTCATAGGAAATTAATTGCCTGAAAATAAAAAGTTGTGTTTCTTTTGCTATTTTCTTTTTATCCCTGAGTCCTGTAAATATAGAACAATGGTAGTTAGTCTGCTTAGATAATTTAAGATTTAAGATTAGAAGGCCCATATTGACAAT
The DNA here is from genome assembly GCF_047511655.1 of Castor canadensis. Classification (NCBI taxonomy): domain Eukaryota; kingdom Metazoa; phylum Chordata; class Mammalia; order Rodentia; family Castoridae; genus Castor; species Castor canadensis. The sequence continues at coordinate 46,234,367 of NC_133387.1, forward strand.
TTCAAAATTCAAGTCTGAGTGCTTTGGCTAAGCAAAGTTTAGCATGACAGATGTGATAAAAGAACTGCCAAAAAAACTAGACTTTATTACAATGAAAAAGTGGATGTTTTTGTGGCTTTGAAATAAATGATTGTTGTCAAGCTCATTCAATCCAAATGTGTTCCTAAACAAACAACTACAAGGGTATTTTATTTTATACTATCTGCTATTTATACACACAATACAGCATTTTCACTCTGCTTGTATATACACACGCAGATAAATTTTATAGTGCTTTTCAACCCATCTCATATATACATATACATACATATTCATCAGATGGTATAGTTAATATAGCTGAGCTACATACTCTAGTTAATATATACATGATCATAAGCCCTCATACTATATACACATTCTTCCCCTCATTTCTCAACTTTCTGTCACAGATTCAACATTATATTGCAAGAAACTGCTTATGAAGGCGTAGCTTCCATGAGCTTTCTTCAGAATTTTGTACAATGGGAGGAATATGAGTAGATACTAGAATTTGTTAAAAATGCTATTCTATTTCAAATTATCCTTGTTAGAGTTGGCTTTCATTTAACCTCAATGAACCAGTCTGATGACAGCCCAAATCATACTGACACCAGTGCTACTCAAATGCTTTTACAAGTAGGACAAAGTAGAATAAACTGCTTTGCATCAAATAAGTCATTTTAAAGTGATTTTAGACCAATGGTTTGGTTTAGCAGGAAAACTGAAGTAGAAAGTTTAGGGAGGATGAGGGCAAATAAAAAAGTAGGTAAAAGAAAGGGAAGCAGCATGACTGATTACGTGGGTGGAGAAAGCTTTGTGGCAATAGATTGTATCCTGAGAATTGTTGAGGACATTCCCAGATTGTGTTTGCTATCATCTTAGTGATCTCCCTTTTCCCTTCAAAAGCTGGTTGTAGAGAATTTATAATGGAGGCTAACAAAATATTACTTTATAGGATTCGTGGGACATTTTATTGGCTACAGATACAAAATGTATTAGGTATCAAAGGAATGCTCATTTTGAAGATATTTATCTGAAAATTATATTGTTTATATGAACTTATTTGTGCATTGTCTTATTTATAACTTACCCTAGCCCTATAGTTCATTTTGCAATCTGACTTTACACATACCTTCAAGTCAAAACTACTTTCTGGAAAAGCAACAAATGTTGGTTACTTTTTGGTCCTTAAAGATGGCAATAAACATTCCATCTTAATTATATTTAGTTTTGTTAAAAATTACAATCTTTTCTGTGTGCTCTCTTTCTTTTCCTAGTACCCTAAGAGCCAAGCATGTCCCACGTGTGTAAGGAAACAGAATAGACCTCCTTGTCTTTTTAATTAAAGTTTATACAGCTTGTAGAAAGTAGTAATTTTCTAGAAAATTAAATCATTTTCGATCACTATATTCTACTTGTCTTCCTTTAATAAGGTTCTAAGCAAATCTTGCCCTTTAAAAAACATCTATTATAAATCAAAGTTTGCTGAAAAGTATTCTGAATTTAAATATTTATACTTAGAAATCTGACCCTGCTTCTATGAGAGTAGGTCTAAATGATGGATTCCCCCATGTATGCAGTGTGACAGTCCATGTTAGATTTTGCATGCCACATCAGAGTGACACATGTCAGTTCCCTATTCTGCTTTTGGAAGCAGCATCATTTTTACCTCTCTTCTCATTCTGTGGGTTGTGATTTACATGCACAGGAGTCACACTGTTCCTTTTCTAACCAAGGTGGAAACTAAATTTACCTAGTGGGTAACCAAGGTATTGATTCAAAGGATTGAAAAAAAGTTATCAAAAGATAGAAGTCATTTTGTCATAAAAATATTATGTTTACCTTTAGGAGATTGACATAAAATTCTTACTGGTCTTCATTAACTGTAGAAGAAAGACAGGTTCCTTATTTTTGGCATACCTAGGGAGGCAGTAGAGCTTAGTGATGAATGTGGTCTTTGGAGTTTAAACCGCTGGATAATCTTGAAGAAGTTATTTTATTTTTTCTGAGCCACAGTTTCCTTTTGGTACAATTGGGATAATAATAGAACCAACTTATATGGTAATGGTAGAATTAAGTGAGAAAAAATGCCTATAAAATGCTTAGCATGGCACTTTGTGAAAAGTGAATGTTCAAAGAATACTAGCTAATACTCAACATTAACATTGATATAATCTTTTAACAAGGCCTTTTAAGTTTCTGCTTCTGCGTATGTTATCCCTTTATTCTTGGAAGCCCTCCCTGGCTCATTGCCCACCCATCTAAATTCTCACCTCTCCAACTCAGCTCAAGTGACAACACCCCTGGGAAAACTCCTAAAATTAGGTGCCCATCTTTATGCCTATATGGACCAACTGCTCATTTCTTTTATGGTATCTTATAGAGTTTACTATAATTATTGCTTTCCTCATTTGTCTTCTTATTTGGAAATAGGTTGTAGAAAGCACAATGTAATATTTATCTTTCTCAGAGTTCATGACAGAGTCTGATGAGTGTGTATATACATACATATAATGAATAGATATTCAATATTTCCTTTCTGTTTTGCTTGGATTTATAAATAAGTTGCAAATGGATGGATTCTTTTACATTTAGTTTTCTCTGCTTAGAATTCCCTAAGGAGAGTACAAAAAGTAGCCTAATTATTATTCCCATTAGTAACTTTAAGAAACTTTGATTGAAATTGTAATAAATTGTTGGCATTTTCAAAGACAAACTATCTTTGGTGAATTCCCTAATTTAATTGAAGAATTCATCCACAGTTGTTTTACCTGTCCAGTCCCTAGTCATTTGACTAGGCAGTATATGGCTTATGAATATTCCTTGAATGGTGAGTAAATTTATCTATATGAGTGTTATGTTTCAACTCTACAATGCCCTGGCCAGGTGGGCTTCTAATGAATCCAGTTATGTCATTGCTTTAACAGTCACGTGTGTATGTAAAAGTGGTTAATAGGGACTGAGGAATCATTAAACATTTTAAAAGGCCATATAAACTAACATCACTGACATCTTGGCTCATACAACTGATGGACAGAAATGCAGAGAAACCCTCACTCTAGTAAGCCAAATTGAAGGAAGACCAATATAAATGTGAAATGTCAAAATTACACACTGTTGTAATGTACTATATAAATTACATAAGCTAGGGACCAATACTCTGTGGCTGAGATTCCTAACTGGATCTGCTTAATAAGTAGGCCAGAATTCTTTGTAATTATTTCATTAATTGTCAGAAACAGTTGCTACTGGAGTGTTTGAAAGCAGTTTGTTTTCTTAAGAAGATTAATCACCCCCTGCAAAGCTAATTCAATTAGATTGTAAACTCTTTTTCTTCTACCAAAGGAAAAGTTAAGCCTGTTCCCCATCTTGGAATTATCAAATGTTTCAAAGGCGTAAGGTCCAAATTAACAGGATTTTCCTGGAATAATGTAGTAAATGTATATGTTAAGTGATAATAGCAACAATTCCTGCAGTTCTGCTTATGTGAGCAATAGCCAATGTTTACAGCCTTTCTCCTAGCCCCTTAAAAATAAAATGAAGCAATATAAAATCACAAATGAAAAAGAAGAAATTTCATTTCATTGTAAGAACAATAGAATTTCCATTGATGATGAAGGGATATTAGACTCCTCAGACGGAAGTAGATGTTTCAACTTAGATGCAAGTGTAAAGACTGGGCCTCACAAAAAGCTGCAAAAAGGGCTTTGGAAGTGGTCATGCCATCTATTTTCTTGTACTCAGCTAAGGCACTCCTAAGCCATCATAGACCCATACTACTTGATAACCTACATAGGGCTAACCCCATGCACATATGTTCCCTTGAGGCATTTCAGTTGCTTGCTCAAACAAAGAGAATCAAAGAAAGGGAGGGAATGAAGAGACAGGAATTGTGTTCTGCACTGGACATGAAAAAATAGGGAATAAGGGATCTTATGGTTGGGAAATGGTAAATAACCAGTAAGAGAAATAGTGAGGGATTTGCTGTGCCAGTGGATCTTTCCATTTCTGCCCCTTCTTCTGTGCCACTTCCTCTTTATTTGTGCTCCACATCTTTCCATGAAGGATTTGAAGTGATTTTAATCACTGACATGTAAGACAAAACAAATACTTCACTCTGCCCACTCTCACTTCAGATTCAAGCTAAGGAGTTGCTCACAGCAGGCTGACCAAGAAATTTCTGCCAATGGAACCATTTATTAGCTAGTTTTATTATTAACACAACAGCATGCATAAAAACCCATACTTTCTTTTTCTTACTTAGATAATATTGGTTCAGAAAGACAACCTCCTTTCCTCTCTCCAAATATCAAAATCATTTTTTTGTCATGTAAATATGCTTAACTGGTCCACCTATGAGCCCTACTAAGAGATATTCAAGCAAAGGTCTACAGCTTCTCTTGGCAGCCTATCCCATGTGGTTGCTGAAAGTATAGTGTGAAAACTTTTTATTGTTTCAGATTGGACCTCCCAAGCCTGTCTGTGAATTTTTATGGCTGAGTACCTAAAAAACTCCAAGAAAAATACAACCCAAACCACTACATTTTGCTTTCTTTCAGGTTCAAACCCTGTAAAACCACCACATTTTGTATGATTTCCACCCCTAACTGTAAGTTGGCATAACATCTTGTTAGACGCTCTGCTCAGGTCTAATTGAAATGTATGCCAACCTTGACAACATTTTTGGTGAGCTTGGCACTAACTTGGAATGGAGGTGACACAGGCTGAGTTCTCAGCAAGAGTTTCCTCATTTTGATTCCATTACCCCACCCCTGACCCCTGACTTGGGGCATGGAGTCATTTTGTTGACCTTGGTCAATCAGTGTTATTTTTTTCTGTGATGTTTTACTGAGGATTGTTTTGCCTTGGACCTTTTAAACTCTTTTCTTCACCTCAAAACTTAACCTCTTCCATGTATCCTTCCCTTAGATTGAGGCTAGTCAGATCAGTTTGTGCTAAGGTGTATCAGAATTCCTAGGGGATGTGTAGGACACAGATTGCAACTTCTTTGTGGGAGGGCATGGTCTCTTGCTTAAAATTTAGAGTTTCTGATAAAATACATGATTTTTATTTGCTAACTATGGCACTCTGTGCCCATAGTATCCTCAACTCCTAACAACTCCCTATCCAGCAGGTATTCAACAGATATTCATTGGAAATGAATAAATGGAAGTAGTAGATATATCTTAGCATCTTTTGATCTCTCTAAATTCTACCACATAGGGAGCTGGCTCACCCCATAGGTCTGAAACTGCCCCCTCCTTCTTCTTCTTTTTTCTTCTGGTAGTGGGAGTTGAACTGAAGGCCTCTAGTTTGCTAGGCAAACACTCTGCCACATGAGAATTTCAGTTTTAGTTTTTTTTTTTTTTAGATAGGGTCTTCCACTTTTCCCTGCCAGTTTTGGACCACTGTACTCCTACATCCACCTCCATAGTAGCTGAGTTTATAGGCATGAACTACCATGCCCAGCCCTGAACCTATTTCATGTGATCTCAGGCCTCTGAGTCTTGTTTTTGATGGAGATTGGGGGTAGTCATGGTCTTTGAACTTTTCTTTCTTGTGTTTTCATGTGGCTATTGTCCAGAAGAGTATCCTTATCCTTGGAGGACCCTGTAGAATAGGAAGGGACAAGGGAGGGAAACTTGCTGTCATCTCATAGTTCTTTAAGGGAAGAGCAATGCTGAATTGCATTGCGGGGCCTTTGAGAGAATGACTAGGCTAACCAATTGCTTATGGATGTCATTCTTTATCCACCAGACGTGGGATCTCCCTTGATAACTGTGAATAGGAAACTCATGGGAGTCCACTGGTGCTGGGAGGGGAAGTAACGATAGCAATTTGGGCCAACTAGAATCTTTTATAACTAGTTCTAATGCCTCTAAAGTCATCATCATGAGGATTCTTACAGCCTCTGTGGAAAGGGAAAACTGTCTCAACATTTTATTTTATAATGATGTTAAATTATTAATTAAATTTATTATTGCAACTGCTGTAAAATTATAAAAGTGCTCTTATTTTAAGAGTTAGGGGCCATTGGGCCTAAAGGCAGTGTTGACTCTGTCTTCATTGATACCACCTATTGTTTTCTTCAGGTAATTCTAAGAGTTTTCCCAGTACTTCATTATGCTTACCCTTGGCCTAGAACAGTCAGAATCTCAGAAGAACAACACAAGGAAAATTATGAATGCAATTGGTGAAGTTAACACATCATATGTTAACATGTCATCTGTCTATGTAGAGCTGTGATTGAGTCATGGTAGATATATTTTCAGTACATTTCATCTCTTGGCTGCACCTAAAAGACAGGGGAGTTTTCACCTTGAGATTAATCAGCTCTGAGCCAGACGGAGCCCAGAATGCACATTCACTTACCTACTCCCTCAAAATCTGTTTGATAAGTGAATTATCTTTGCCATTTGTTTATCTGATTTCTTCAATCTACTTCTAGCCCCAAGCACATTGACAGATAGAGACAAACTATGTGCCCTTTTGCTACTGAATTCTGTTCCTCTGGCAAAACAAGGTCAACATGCCTTAAAGGCCTGTCCAGGAAGAATGCTTTCAAAGGTGTAGAATTTTGTCTTTCCATACAGCATGGTTAAAAATTGGGTTTTAGAGTCACTTATCTAGAGTGGAATTCTAGATCTGTCTCTTCAGTAGCTGGAACCAAGTTATTTTATCCTTCCAGGTTTCAGTTTTCTAGTATGTAAAGGAGAGATAATTATAGTACCTACTGCGTAGGGCGGTTGTTAAGATTAAATGACCTATTACACAGACAGTCTAGCTTGTATGTAGTTAGTGCTCAACAAATGACAGTCATTATTGGCTGTCCATATCAAAGTCTGGAACAGAAGATTCATATTTTTAAACAGAGTCTCAGAATGTCTCTTCAACAAACACAACTATGTGACTTGGATCCTGTTTGTGGGCCATGATAGGAACTGTGGCAGTAATGTCCCTGCACCTGGCTGGCCACATTCTTGGCCCCTCCCCTGAATGTCCAGCTTCTGGTTTAACTGGAAGTTGGGAGTCAGGATTAGGACACTCTGGCACCTTCTGACATAGCCACAGTTGGAGACTGGTGGAAGATGGGTGAGGCCTTTCTGTACCAACCCAAATTGCCTCTGACCTTTCCAGCCACTTCTCCTGCCCAACTTTCCAGGGATTATTTTGAGGGTTGTGAATGCTCAGCACAACAGAGGTGGTAGCTGGGCCCACCTTCTGGAGGCTCTGCTTGGTTCCTGGCCCAGCCCCCAAATTTCCAGTGCTCTTCTGGTTCAACCAGAACTTCAGGTATTAGGTAGCCTGGTGGTGTGTATTGGCCTGGGAGTCTGGGTGGGGTAGAGTGGAAAACACTTGAGCAATGAATGCACAGGCCCTGAGGAAGTGTGTGTGTGTGTGTGTGTGTGTGTGTGTGTGTGTGTGTTGAAGTGGAATTTTACTTCATGCCATTTATCCCTTTTACTTATTCATTTCTTTCAATGGATTCATTTTCACTAGGAGGGTAGAGGCTACTGCAGATAAGTTGGATAAGTAGTGTAAGTTATAGGGAAGAAGGAAGAATTTGAGATGGATTCCTCACTTTGATATTCTCTTTCTTCCAAGCATCTTTTTCCTTTTTGTCTTTCCAAAATATCCATCAATTTCTGGATTTTACAGAGCGAGCTAGAGAGAGGCTGAGGTTAATAGCCTTAGGAGTATCAAAATTCTTGTTTTCTCATCTTTGCTCACCCTTTAGAGCATAGGAAATGAGAGCTTTCAAATTAATACTCAAGACATGAGAAAAACAACTTCAGAATAAAATAAACAGAGGGAAATGTGTCTGGTAAAAATAAGATCTATGGAGAAGAAAATGAGGAAAGGTAGCCCCTAAATTCCAAGTTAACAGAAAACTCTCTCGATTTAATACAGAGCAGGCAAAGCCTCCTGTCTTATTTCAACCTCAAAAGAGAATTTGCCAAAAATTGACAAAAATGGGAAGGAAAGTCCTATGGAAGGAAAGCTTGAAAAGATTAGTGATGATGTTAAGCAACAGAGTATTAAGGAAATCAGGCCATAGGTTTGCAGATGATGCATCCAAATAGATCAGAAGGGTTCAGATTATCTCTTGATGTTCTTAATAAGCTTTGATGTTTTCCCAGTATTGGTAATTTTAATTTTAGATCTCTTTTTTTTGTAATAGCTAGGAGACATTTGATGTGTAAGAACTGCATCTATAGGCTTGATATAATAGGTTTAATTAACTAATTAATTTTTTTTGAGACAGGGTCTCCTTATGTAGCTCAGGCTGGCCTAGAACTTGAGATCTTCCAGTCTCAGTCTCCTGAGTGCTGGAATTACAGTCATGCACCACCATGCCTGACTCGGTTCTATTTTTTATTTAGCATTAATTTAGTTTACATTTACTTATTTAATTCTTAGCATATTTGAAGCATTCACTAATTCTAGGTTAAATCCTAGAAAAATAAAAAAGATGATTATTGCAGGTGTGGAAGCCATAAATTAAGAAGTCTCCCAAAATATGAAAAAGCCACTAACTGAATTTGTAATTGTTAAGAAAAAAGTATGTTTCCCTTTTACAGATGATATTGTTTGTATGGATTTGATAATGAACTTTCTAAATGCTACTACACGGCGAAAGACTATTTTGGAAGACTCCCAGGTATTTTCTATTTCCAGCAGAGGGGTAGTCCCCCATGACCAGGATGTGGCCAGTCATCTTTGCGTCTTTTGTACTGGTACAGGGTCAGGCATATAGACGCACCAGTATTTCTCATGCCAAACCAAACTGGGATAAAGAATAGTTAAGGGAAAAGTCAAGGAAAATTATTCAATTATTTTTGCTTATTTCGCGTCTTTATTTTTTTAAAGTTTTTGTCATTTATTATGTCACTGATTACTACAATTTTTTAGATTTTGTTTAAAGAGGTTTCACTCTGAGTATGAAAATTAAATGAACTATTACACATAAACCATATAGAACAGTGTTAGGAACATAGCAAGCATGTCGAAACTTTGGTTGTCATCACCACTAAAGTATAGCTTTTTTTTTTGAGTCCTTGCTTATCTTCATTTCTGTTTTTTAAATTTAAAAAATTTTTTTATTTTCTTTATTCATTTGTGCATACAATGATTGGTTCATTACTCCCCCCTTCCCCCGCTCCCTCCTTCCCCCCCACCCTTTAGCATCTTTATTACCTTGGTGGTAATCTCATTTAAAAACCTACTTTGATTTTTTTTCTTCAGAAACAAAGTATCCAAATTATTGTAATTAAAACTTTTCCACTCTTCCCATCACCGTTTGAGTGGATCTTATGTGTCAGGCCCTTCAGTTTCCTGGGTGCTCATGCTTCCTCACAGGTGGTATCACTCCATGCTCACACAGCCCAGTGATGGAGGCTCCTGACTGGTGTCCACAGTGTCTCAAGCATTGCCAGGACTCAGTACCTCATAAACAATAGCAGCACCAACTCTGAGAGAAACCCACAGACCAATTTGTTGGAAGAAAGCAAGACATGGCTTTGCCATATGGGAGATTTATCTAAGATGTATTTATTAGATATAGGACGATTTTTCTTGTAACCTAAAGGATTTCTGGAGGGAATCTAAAATCTTTGCACTGTGTCTACATCACTGCCAGATGTAGATAGACTATAATAGATCTTCTGTGTGTGTGTGTGTATGTGTGTGTGTAAAAGTGACAAATTCAAGCTCATATATGGAGTTTCAGTGTAGCTCACACTCATTTTTATGCACAAATTTCTTCATGAACCTTCTGGATACACAGCAAGACTCTTCCCCTTCCCATATCTGAATAAATTCATGTTCACCAACATGTAAAACTAGTAGCAGCAAAATAATAAAACCTGGTTGTTTAATAAAAGATCTTGTTGGTTTTGTACTCTAGAAGTAGGATGTAATGGAGTGCTTCATGAAAACTTAGAAATTCATAATGATTATTGAAGCCATTAGTCAGAATCTACCATGTGAACAGCTCAGGGATCTGTTGTATTAAGCTGTCATGTGGTTGCAATCATACCTTTTAACTGCCATCAGGGGTAACTGTCAGCAACACCGTATCTTCTCTCCAGTCTATTATGGCTTCAGTCCCCCAGGGTTCCATCCCTAGTCCAGGGCGATTTGTATGGTACACTAATGACCTGCTGATTGTCTGCACAAAAGTGAAATCATACGCTGTTCAGGCAACACAGTGATTCCACACAAAAGCAAAGGACTGTCTGGTGTCAAAATAATACCATACTCTAACTTTGATAAAGGTTTTTAAACTGACTACAAGGTACTATTTGGTGCTAAAGCATGTGGCAGAAATAATGTTTATTCAAATAACTAACAAGTTGGCAGCAGATAAATTCCACAAGTGTGTGTGTATGAGTGAGTGTGTGTGTGTGTGTGTGTGTGTGTGTGAAAGAATTTTGTTTAGAAAGGATTTCTGTTCAGATTTTTGGTTCAAATTTTGAAAGGTATAAGAAGTAGCAAAATGTCTTTGTTTCAGCTGAATACTTATTCATATTGATTATGATACATTTTAAGTAATATGTCACCAAAGAGTTTTCTTAATAGGTTGTGAAAATATGTGGCAAACACTGTATGGATCTGCCTACTTATTTATTTACTGATCTATGTCCATGGCCTGCTTCAATGAGCAGGTGGGGGCTATACGTGCCACGTGAACCATCTCAGTCTCTATGTGATATGCCTGCCCTAAAAGTCTCCTTCTGAATCCAAGGACACAGGAAAGAACCTGAGCTGGAGCAGGAAAGCCATCAAAATCCTACCCTACTCCTTTCTGCACTGCTGCCTTATCCTACTGGGTTTGCCATGGTGTGTGTGTGTGTTTGTGTGTGTGTGTGTGTGTGTGTGTGTGTGTGTGTGTGTGTGTGTGTGTGTGTAATGGGCTGATTTCCCCTAGGGGACTTGTCACTGAGTCATCTATCTGTTTAGTGATGGAGAAGAATTCCTACTGAGACTCTGACCCAGATTCCAAAGCTTTATTCCAAGACTCGGGGCTTGTTTGTCCATTTGTTCATTCATTCATTTCATTCAAGCCTGTTGTTAGATAGCAAGTAGTATGCTAGGCATTGGGATGATAGTAAGCAGGATTCAGCCTCAACCTCTTAAGCCCCTTGTAGTCTTGTAGGAGCCAGTGATCGCTCAGCTGGCAATCACCCAACACACAGAGACTGTCAAGGATCCTTGGTTAGCTCATCCTGAAAAACTTCAAAGAGAATGTGAATTTTAACATATTATTAATATGAGAATGCCCACTAGATTGCAAGCTTATTTAGGGCAAGAACTGAATCTCATCCCTGAAATTATTCACAGCTCTGAGCCCAGGAAGTATGTAGAGGATATGGTCTACAAAAAGTTAGTGAGTGTTCTGAACTATCTAAGAAGAGGATCTTTGGCATTGAACTAGTAATTACAGATGATATATTGAGGGGTATAATAGTTGTAGTGGACTCAAAGTTGAACAAGATGGAAATAGGGTCCTTCCTCATGTTAGCTCCTGTGAGCAGGTAGAAAGGATTCCAATAAAGTATGCTAAATTCTGTGAAAGGGAGAACTATTTTGTCAAGACTGCCTAAGGGGAGGATTGGGAGGTCAGGGGGAAAGTGCTTCGGGCATGAAGGACTATTATGCACAGGTGTGGAGGGGAGAATAACCATGGTGCATTCCAGGGACTCAAATATATTCAGAGTCACTGACTTGTCACCTGCAATGAGAGGAGCCTGAGATGAGGCTAGGGAGGTGAGGAAAGCCAGATCCTGGAGGGCCTTGAAGGGAATGCCAAGCAGTTTGGACTCCATCTAAAACCCAAGGGAATTTGTTAAGAGGATTTGAGCAAAGCAGCACGATGGTAAAATCTGCATTTTAGAAAGATTGCTCTGACTCCCTACCAGATGGGGTATTGGAGAGGCTGAGTTAGGAAGGCTTTTGGAAGGTGACTCATAGTCCAACAGTTGCTGTAGTGGAAAATACACAAGTTTAACACTGAGCACTCAGGAGGCATTCAGCACTCAGGAGGCTGAGATGGGGGGATTACATAAGCCCAAGAGTTTGAGAGCAGCCTAGGCAACATAGCAAGATCTTGTTTCAGAAAGATACACGCACACACACACACACACACACACACACAGCATTGACAATCCAATGAAAGTTGGCTCTAAAATTTACAATCTATATGACTTTTAGCAAGTAACTAGTTTTACATAGCTTCCACATTTTTGTTTCTCTAAAATGGGGTAATTTTGTCTGACTTGGAACTTAAAGGAAATGGCACTTGGTTAGATGCTGGCATCACACAGCACACTTGTGTGCCGTAGTCCCTATTGCTGTCAATGATACTGCTGCCTCATACCTTTTTGTATTTTTTTTTCTCTTCAAGATACCACTTGAAGCTTTTAAATAAAATATTCTGTTCCTGTTGATGGTGGCTTTTTTTTTTTTTTAAATCTCTGGACCACGTGGATGGAGAAGTCTCTTTGTTTTTTCTTCTCTTTTCCTGCCTAGTGCAGTTCTCCCAGAATGCTCTAGGTCATCACAAGATTACCTCCACAGAAATTGGTTCTGTCAAAACTTTATTCCAGCTTGGGTGATGTTATAACCAGTGAAAACCAAGCTTCATGAAGACTGAGATCTTTGCTTCCTTCCCTTTTGGGACTTTCTGGTAACTACATTCTCTTCCTCACGCCCTTGGAATGCAGCTTTGGTGTTATCTTTGGCTGTCCTCAGGGCTGCTTCTTAAACACTTGTGGAGACAAGATGTTGTATTTTTTGTACAGAATAGGCCTTATTTTCACTCTGAGAATATTCCAAAATCCTGTCATATTTTCCTTGCTGACATCTCTAAGACTCATCTTTTCCCATTGGTCTCCAAGAACTGAAATCCTTTCCCATATTTTGGCCCTCTTTTTCTCATATTCCATGTAAATACCTCCACTGTGGTCTCTGTTCTTGAGTTCTGCCTCTGTTAAAGCAATCTCCATGGTGCCTTCATGATGACATCTTTTAAAAAATGCCTTCCTTGATTTCTTTCATCTACATTAAATCTCAATGCTAGAAGCCTTCACTGTCCATTGCCTGATTATTTTTTCCCTGCTGGTTTCCCATATTTCTTCTAAATTTCTTAATACCTGACCTCCTTATATGTGTTCTTTTTATGTCCCTCACTCACATTTGTTTTTCTAGGCAATTTTAAAGCTGTCTCCTCCCTAGCCAAGAACATTTTCTTTCCTTTTTATATGCCAAGTCCTGCCTCAAACAAGTTGTATCCTGAAGCCCCTTGTTCTCTCCTAGCTCTTTTTCTCATATTTGCTCATGTGTCCCTCATCATGATGAGTCTTTTTCATTATTTTTAAATCAAGTGATGCTCTATCTCTAATATATATACATATGTGTGTGTAAGTCTTTTTGATCGAAACAAATCTATCATTTATTGAGGAACATCTTTGCCATTAGCTGACTTCAGTTTGTTCTCTGACTCCATTGCTACAGTCTTCATTGGGGGCTGACAATTGCAGCTGCCTTTTGTTTGGTCTCAGTGCCTTCGCTATCTTTCCTTGTTATTTTACCTTCTGATCTTCCTCAGAGATGTCTTTCTGGTCTGGTCCCTCTTCCATCTTCAACAAAATAAGACAATAAAGCTTCTGGCCTTCCCTGCTCTGTAGAAAAAAAGTTTACCTTTGTTAGGTGTGTAACAAGAATCATCATACCCTGCCCCCTTCACTGTTCCTGACTTCCCTGTCACTTTTCATTCCACATCCTAAATCCCAGTTCATGGAACTGCTTGAAGAGGCAGTTTACTATGTGTAGAGGTCAAGAGTAGACTGCTATAGGCCCAATCTAGTCTGCAGAATTCTTTGTCAACTTAGGAGCAGAGGGCTGGGGCTAAGAGCTAGTGACTCCTTTAGAAGAAATGGATTCTCCCCAGTTTGGCAGTTTGTGACCTTTTGTATCCCCAACATTGTGGCAAAATATCATTTGCTATTTATCATTGCTTTTGTACTCTGTTTTATCATATTAAGAGAAATTGTGCCATGTTGCTGTAGATAAATAAAGGATGAGCAGATGTTTTGTATTTCAAGAAATACATGGGGCCCACTTCATACTTTCATTATTCTATCCCCTATGGGCATCTGACAAGTGGCTTAGCACTAAGCATCTGGGTTCAAATTCTGGCTTCACCACAGTACTTCAACACAGTACAAAGTTCCCAATGCCCATTTGTGAACCTGCATAGGATTCACCTAGGAGCTGGTGAAAAATACATATTCCAGACTTCGCAGGTTCAGTGAATTAGAATCCCTCTGGGATTCTTTGCCAAAGATGATCCTGCCAGGCTGTGGGTTTGGAAATCATTGAGTTACATGGGACATGCCTGTATGATACTGATCTGTGTTATGTTCCATTCTCAACAACACTGCTCTGTAATGTTGATACTCTTTTTAAGTGTACAAGTTTGATCTTCTTAATAGATTATTCACTACTATTCATGGTGCTGATGGGTAGAGGAGTGAGTAAGTGTAAGAATGGTGACCCCACCTAGAAGATCCAATTCCCCAGGGAGCTTATTAGCAGATGCCTATGCCACGCCACAGACCCACTGAGCCAGATTTTATCCAGGAAGGGGAAATTGCTACCCAGATGCTACCCAAATACTACTCTAGTTTGAGGAAGGTGATCTTCCTGCCTGTGTTTAGAGCAAAAACAATGTGTTGTGCCCATGAGGACTTACTTGGGCAGAGCTCTGGCCTGGGATTTGGAGGCCTGGGACTGGGGAGACTTGGGCTCAGTCCTGTTCCTACCTTTTAATCAGTCCCTGTGTGATACTGAGTAAGACTACCTTTCTGTCTGCTTTTTAAAGTGAGAATCTGGACTGGGGGCGGGGAAGGCAATGCAGACATGAGTGCTGATATCTGCAGGGGGGCATAGGAGGTTTCTTTACAGGTCAGACATGTATTCTAAAGGAGCCACCTCTTCTATGTACTCTGAAGACAGGAATGTCTCTTCTCTCTCCCTTCTTCCCATATTATAGTAACTAAGAGTTTCATGTACATAAGCTCCATTGTAAATTGTCAATATCTGCCAGGTGCAGTGGTTCATGCCTATAATCCCAGATACTGGAGGCAAAGATTTGGAGAATTATGGTTCAAGCCCAGCCCAGGCAAAAACTTAGCAAGACCTCATCTCAACAAATAAAACAAGTATACTGATGTATGTCTGCAATCCCACCTACATGAGAGTTGTATATTGAAGGATCACAATATAAGGCTGGCCCTGGGCAAAAGTGTGAGATCCTACCCAAAAAATTAACTTAAGAAAAATAATTGAGGGGGTGGGGGGGAGAGGGAGGGGGCAGAGTGGGTGGCTCACTTAAAAAGCTGGACATGGATCTACCATTTGATCCAGCAATATCACTCTTGGGGATATACCCAAAAGACTGTTACTCCAGAGGCACCTGCACATCCATGTTTATTGCGGCACTATTCACAATAGCCAAGTTATGGAAACAACCAAGATGTCCCACCACTGACGAATGGATTAAGAAAATGTGGTATCTATACACAATGGAATTTTATGCAGCCATGAAGAAGAACGAAATGTTATCATTCGCTGGTAAATGGATGGAATTGGAGAACATCATTCTGAGTGAGGTTAGCCTGGCTCAAAAAACCAAAAATCGTATGTTCTCCCTCATATGTGGTCATTAGATCAAGGGCAAACACAACAAGGGGATTGGACTATGAGCACATGATAAAAGCGAGAGCACACAAGGGAGGGGTGAGGATAGGTAAGACACCTAAAAAACTAGCTAGCATTTGTTGCCCTTAACGCAGAGAAACTAAAGCAGATACCTCAAAGCAACTGAGGCCAATAGGAAAAGGGGAACAGGTACTAGAGAAAAGGTTAGATCAAAAAGGAATTAACCTAGAAGGTAACACCCACGCACAGGAAATCAATGTGAGTCAATGCCCTGTATAGCTATCCTTATCTCAACCAGCAAAAACTCTTGTTCCTTCCTATTATTGCTTATACTCTCTCTACAACAGGATTAGAAATAAGGGCAAAATAGTTTCTGCTGGGTATTGGCGGGGGTGGGGAGAGGGAGGGGGCGCAGTGGGTGGTAAGGGAGGGGGTGGGGGCAGGGGGGAGAAATGAACCAATCCTTGTATGCACATATGAATAATAAAAGAAAAATGAAAAAAAAAATTCTTTAAAAAAAAAAAAGAAAAAGAAAAATAATTGAGGGGGTGGGGGGGAGATGGAGGGGGCGGAGTGGGTGGTAAGGGAGGGGGTGGGGGCAGGGGGGAGAAATGACCCAAGCCTTGTATGCACATATGAATAATAAAACAATAAAAAAAAATAATTTCTCATGGGAGTGTTAATGTCACTATTTTTTAATACTATAGTAGGAAATAGTTAAGTCTAGCAATTGGAAGACTTGCAATAACTGATATCTGTAATGTTAGAGAAATTAGAGTGGGTGGATAACAGCACATGGGCCCTGGGTCAAAAAGCCTGAGAAAGGGGTCAAGAGACAAAGCAAAAAAGGGGATGGCAGCCAAAGATAGTCATTGGTTTACACTATAACCCTGGAAATGCCCATGATTCTTTGGGCAGAGATGCCCTAAAACTAGAGCTGTTTCATCTAGACCATCATTGGGAGGCATTCTTACCATTCTGTCTTATTTTGTTAAAGACTCTGGGAACCAACCACATTGATTGACTGGGAATTGGACAAGGCCTGGATTCCTGTGTGTCTGACTTTTCATGGCTTATCCCCAAACATCATTGTTTACTCAGCTCTCACTTAGGGCTACTCTGTTTAGGTCAGTTTTGGGAAACACTGTGAAGAAGAGACTGTTTTTGGATACTTTGGGCTGACTTTCCTTTTTCCTTAACATGTCTCATCCTAGCCTACCCATTCTACATGTTTTATGTAGATCCGCTTGTACGTCTTTGCAATTGTAAGTTTTTCTTTTTCTTTGGTAATGTAAAATTAATGAAGGAATGGAGAATTCTTCAGCATACTTTAAGTGTTCTGCAGTCTTTGCCCCATTGTCTGCAAAACCACAGGCTTCATTTAAAAGTCAGTGAAGCCATCATCAGGCTTTGTTTAAGCCTAGTATTTACCAAGATCCTCCCTTGTATAGTGGTTTAACTTTATAATCTTTGATTTATGATTTTACAGCTGCTGAGAAAGAAGGAATCCCACTCCTTTGAAAGAACATTGTCTCTTCCCACACTGTTTCCTCAGTGCTGATGAACTCCTTGAACCCTGGTCCTTGAACATTGTCTTGAGAAGACTGTGGATGGCCACCCAGGCTCCTGGAGAAGAGGAACATCAGTCACAGTTTCTCACTGGATTGCCTTCTTCATTCCAGTCATGGCTGTCATCAGAGTCAGATTAGAGATGAAGCAACAGGACAACTGCTTGGAAGAATAACCTGGAAGGGCACTAAGCTGTCAATAGTGGGCTGTCATATCCGTGGACACATAGTTACCAGCCCTTCTCTCAGAGAGAATCTACATGGAGTTAGAAGAGATGATTTAATAAATTTATTAAGGGTAGAAAGTAGGGAGTGATTAGAACATAGAAGAGTGTGGGGTCATTTTATTGCAGAGCTCATGTTTTTCCTACTGGAATATATAATCTGGGTGTCCCAGAGAGATTGTCTATGACCTCTGAGAGTAGGTTGGATACTCATTAGTCATCTTGCTCACTACTTTTCCTATAGTAAAGACTGAACAAATAAAATCTTGAAGGAGACACAGTCTATTAGCTTCATGTCTCTTCTCTTCACTCCAGAGCATGACTATGAAGACATTGGCATTGCCTATCTTCTAGTTCTAGGATAACTTAGGGTGTCTTTGTTTATCTGAGAGTGACAGAAAAGAGTAGTTCAAGCCAAATGGAGCTTGAATTCTTTGTATATAGACCAGGTAATGATATCCTGTATTGAATTAATTAGATCAATGGAGACACCAGGTGGAACTGGGACCTTCAAAAATATTTGACTGATATTATTAGTTATTTGTAGATAAGGACATCATAAAAGATGATTGGAATCATGAAACAAGAAACTGGTGGTCACGTTTAATAACTCAACAAATAGTTAAGTATAGACTTGATTCTATGGAGACTTAGGAACAAGCTAGACATTGTTCCTATCCCATAGAGTGTATACTCTAGCTCCGGTGGTTACACCATAAGTACCATGAAGAGAAGTGGTTATAGCAAATGAATAGCCACAAAGCTCTTCTTAAGCCCAGGTTTCCAATCAATAGGGTAATTCCTATTGCCTTAATCATGCTCGGTGACCATTCAATAAATGCTCTATGAGCATGGGCTCCTTTTCCCCAGCAAACTGCAAATCCCATGCTGCCAGGGGAAGTATTTGTGGTTAGTAGGGCTTCTGAAGAGGGAAATAAGGAGTGATTTGGGTCAGGAAATAGGAAGGAATAGGATTGAGAACCAATCATTTCTTCTTTTCTATGTAGGAAACTGCAGAGTGAAACATGCTGGATTTGGAATGTTGAGACCTGGGTTTTAGTCTTTCTCCAGCACTAACATGCTATGTGACTATGGGCAAGCCACTTCACATTCCACTTGGATGCCTCTTGAGTGACTGTAAACCCCCTCTAGCTCTAAAAATGTTAACATCAGGCCCTAGGCTACAGCTAGACAGTTTCAAAATCTCCTGTTCTAAGTTGTTAGGTAAGACAGAACTTCAACAGTTCTTGACTTTTTTTTGGAGGGAGTGTTTCTTTTTATCAGGCTTTTAGGACACAGTGAATTTGCTTCTCTCCCTTGAAGTTAAGAGGGTGCTAGTTCCATACCCTATAGAGCTCATAGAGGATTTAATCTCTCTGTCCTCCCTTCCTTCCCTGCCCTTCTTCCTGTCCTTTGCTTGCTCACATTTCTATTGAGTTTATACTACATTCCAGGTACCTAGTGTGTGCTATGTTGGGAGATAGAAGATAAACCTGACACTTTCCTAGACTGTCTGTGTTTTCACAAGAGAGGACAACTCTGTTTCACCTGCTATTTTTTTCTTTGGAGAGAATCAACTATGTCCCAGCAGAGTGTGCTGTGGCACTCCAGGGGTAACCAACTACATGCAGGTGCCCATTGTGCTCAAGAAATTTGGTGATGCCCCAAGATATGCATCAGGCAATCATTCAGAGCCTTGGTCACTAAGTAAAGAGTTAAAGGAAAAAATAATCATTTACTTCTTGAAATAGATCTGAAGAGGGGAAATCCTCTATACAGTGAGGGTTGCTGACTATTCTACCCTCATCCCTGTCCAGGTAGGGAGAATCTAAATTTAAAAAATACTTCTCAATAAACAGACATCTTCTATATATGGTATGTTTCCTATCTTTCCCTATGGCTGCTGACTTCTTTAAAAAGGAAATGAAGACACTCATCAGGCAAAAAAGATGTTGCTATAAACTCCTATCTCACTGGGAATTCTTTATCTTTGTTTCTTCTATCCTTAGCAAATGTATTTAATATGTATCTTTGAGTACACAAAATTTTTATGGAAAAGTAAATCAATGGAATTTCAAATTCAGAGTCTATGATATAGACTATTTTGTTTAAGAATTTTATAATAGGAAACAATTTTAAGTATTTCAATTTATGGCTTAAGAGGTAGAATTGACTACTCTTGATTCTCAAGTTTTCTTCTCAGTTAAGGTCAAAGAATGGACTGACACCTCCTGATAATGTCTACACCTCCCCACGACCAACAGCTTTAACTTTTTCCCTTTCCTTCTTCCACACAGATGTATATTACTATTAATTGTGCTAATTATTGTTTCATCTCTCCTCATCTTCATTTTCCATCTGGTAAATATACTAAAAGCAGTGTTAAAGTGCATGAGCTAGAATGGCTGGTAGAACTTTAAAGAGAGACAGAGGGCCTGAGTAGCTCACATTAATGGAAAATCAAGTAGAATAAATGACAGCATATTCAAATATTTTTGTGCAGTGTTCGTCCCATTACACAGAAGTAGAATCAGTAAATCCATATAACTCTAAACATTCTGATGAAAAGGAGAACATTTTGTCTGTCAATCACCTTACATTTCCAAATATCTGGATATTAGTCATTGTGAAGACAAAACACAAAGATGATAGATTGGTTTTTCTACTTCTCATTTGCATGGTCTACAGCCCCAGTCATTGACTCTAAGGCAAATTGTATTTGTTTTCTCAGTCCGTCTTGAGAGAAAACAAAACTCTTATTTTTCCAAGCAATTAAAACTCTTCTGCTTCAGCTAGGATGAAAGAATTAGTTCTGTCTCCTTGTATATAATTGCATGTTTCATCTTTCTTGTTTTAATGATTGACAGAAAACTGATAAACTGAGACATTTCTGAATTAGGGTTGAATGTACTCTCTTGGTGGCCCCATTGCTAATTTGTTTGACTATTTTGCAGTATTTCTTACTCTGTAATGGAAAGGTTTATTAAATATGAGGGGTGCAAAGCTTTCTGAATACTAATGAACTTATTTGCCAAAATTTAAATGTTCTTCATGTCAGTGAATGCCTGTCTCGCTTAACAGAATCCAAATTGAATAATGAAGAAAATTAGACTCTATCGTACCCTCAAGAGAAATCATGTGTGAATTGTAATAGAATACTGAGGAGGAAAGGGGTCATATTTTAGAAAAAAAGAGTAGATACTCTGGATCATTAAAAAAAAAAAGGGATGAACTTAGGGGAACTCAATTATTTTTGAAGAAAAATGCAGTCATTCAAGGTGCAGGATTTTTCACTGCCCAAGCAATCTGTGCTTTGGTCAGCTTAGAATGAAAGTATAGTTATATGGAAATGTATTGGCAAGTTTCCATGGTTATAATTTACTAGCCTTATTCCTGTATAAGGCCTTTATGTGCCTGTGATGGAAAGGGAAAATCAATGATCTTGAAAAATGAGCACTGTTCTTAGAAGTTCAGTAGGGAGATAGAGCCTGGGAAATTGCTACAATTCTTCCTTAAAGCATAATGTAATGAGATTGTTCTCTGGTCGGTGTGTTTACTTCCACTGCCTTGGTGTCACTAGTAAAGCTGATGATCACAATGCCTTTCCCTTGCCAGCACCCAATGGCATTGTGGGAACAAGAGCACTATTGACTCTTAACAAGGGACATGGGCTGGGTGAACCTTAGCAGCCATACCAATTACCAAGCTGGTCAGGGTTGAAAATAGTGTGTGTATGAAGTAAAATAAAGCAGCAGAGCAGAAGTGAGGGGGAGTGTAAAGGTGAGACTGTGTAAGGATGGGAATTTGTCCCTGTCATGAACCTTAAATAGGTAAGTGTCTGTTGGAAAAGGAAGAAGGAAGAAGGATCTGAAAGCAGAAGAAAATAAAAAGAAAGCATGAATGTCTCCAGTGTTTGCTAAAACTAATTCTCCTGAGATTTCAGAAAAAGGAAAGAAGATAAGGAGAGAAAGGGAAAAGGTCTCAAAGCTTGTGAAGTTTCCAGAACAAAACCAAACCCACATAAAAAATTTAAAACTAAAGTAATGCTGTTCTAGGAGAAGAGACTGGACAGAAACAGAGAGTTTGATGACAGCGAGATTTGTGTTTAGGGGTTTACTTTCAATCCCTAAGAGAAAAGACTTATATGACCAAATCATAAGCTAGTAATGTACCTTCTGGACATTAATGAAGTCTCTTGGCTTCATTCCTAAAAAATAAAAAAAAGTCAACATTATCTCTGATCAACACCAACTGTGTGATATTTCATTCTATAATGCATCCCTTATTATCCTTGATTAAATAAAAAAGAGACCTAGTATTTTTATTGCTTCTGTGGGAAGGCTTGAGAATTATAAATCTATATTTCTCCCCTTGGAATGATGATTGAATTATTAAAATTAAGTAAATAAATGGAAGGAAATTAAGATTCATCTCCACTGTCTCAAATGATGACTTGCACCATTGGAAACAAAGAGGAACTTGGAAAGGAGGACAGTGAGTGAACAAGATGTTTTAAGAGGGATAAATGCTGCAAACCAAATAAGGCTACACAATTTGTGAGAAAATTAAATGAACAACAGGGTTTGAAAGATAAGTGTGTAATAAGGAATATGAGATAATAAGATATTTAAAATAGGAAATTACTTGGGAACGTGAGGATGAATGATGAAATTACATGGGGGATGATTAAGGGATTCGGGAGGGCAGAGAAAGGAAAAGATAATTGGGCTGGGAAACCAAATGTGACTAATGGCTGTAAAAGTACAGGTTTGAACTCTTGGTGACATATTCCCCCAACCGCGGGAGAATGCACACAACGTAAAAATAAAGGGGGAAAAGATGAAAAGAGTTCATGGTTAACATGAAGTCATGAGGACAATAGAAGAAGCAATAAGTGTCATTAGTCTTCAGGAATAAAGCATTTCTAGAGAAATGTATTAGTCTATGTTCCCTATTCACTTATGAGGAGAATAGTCTTCATCTCCCTTTACAAAAGGTTGATTTATAAAATCAACCTTTCCTATTAAAGGAAAGAAAAGCTATGCATTATCAGGGAAGTTGAAGAAAAGATTGCATCCAGAACAACCGAAGTGCAGAGTAAGCGAGCAAACCTGTTCACAGCCTTTTGTATAAAATTTCAAAATTCAACATCTTAAAAAAAGGACTAGAGCTAATTTATCCAAATAGAAATGTGGGTAGTGATGAGGGAGAAAGTTTTAATTGTTGCAAATATTTTAGAATATATTCTTCCACAACATTTCCCCCCATAAAAATGAATGAGATTAAGTGCAAAAACCTTCTGGATATTGTTTTGAATGCCTGGGTGAGAGGATTTGCAGCAATGCAAAGTTATTCCTTGTAGTAGAGGTATGATTAATTTTCCACAAATGATAATATTTGGAGCAGCTCCAAATGCCTCTGATCACCCTTTTTGCTTTCCTGTGTTTGTGTAGGGGATTCCTTTCAGCCAGACACTACCAGACCCCTTCAGAGGGACCCTGATAAAATAATTTAGCCGGAAAGGCTTAATGAGCTAGTGCTTCTAATGCCAGTTAACACCTAATAAGAAAGTAACCATGAGGGATGATATTGTTGCTTATTAATTATAATGATGATGTGGAGGAAAGAGACAAGGTGGCACTCATTTAGCAAAGAGTACTCAAGAGTATGAGTGTTTCCCAAAGGGGAAGTTGCAGTCGGCTAAGAGAAGCAGGTCAACATTTAACAGAGTTTGAAATTTATGGCCATTGGGTTATACTGGTGATCACAGAACTGGAGGCCATGCCGGAAGTAACAGATGCCTTCCTGATGGTGACCAGGGCTAGAGTGGAGAACTCTGTGGTTGTGAGGCCATACACAGAGTCAAAGACTTGAAGTTGAGTTTTGGGGCAATCTGCTTGACTAAGATTCCACAGTGGTCATTTGTGGGCAGACAGAAAGGTGTCCAGAATGGACTGAGTGTGCTTCCAGTTCTCTGACCTTCCCCTCTGCTCCATTGGGTTGGTGAGTCAGACCTGGAGTGTAACTATTCAGTCGGCACCCTGCCCTGGTGATAGAGCCCAGAAGATCCTCCTTTTCTGTTTCTAGAGGTACAGATCTAGCCATTATTTCTTTTTTTTTTCATTTATTCATATGTGCATACAATGTTTGGGTCATTTCTCCCCCCTACTCCTAGTCCTCTCCCTCTCCCCACCTACCCCCTTGCTTCCAGGCAGAAACTGTTCTGCCCTTATCTCTAATTTTGTTGAAGAGAGATTATAAACAATAATAAGAAGGACAAAGCATTTTTGCTAGTTGAGGTAAGGATAGCTATATAGGGAGATTCCTAGCATTGCTTCCATGCACACATGTGTTACATTCTAAGTTGATTCTTCTCCAACTGAACTTTTCTCTAGTTCCTGATCCCCTTCTCCTATTGGCCTCTGTGGCTTTAAAGTTTCTGCATTAGTTCCTCTGCATTGAGGACATCAAATACTATCATGTTTTTTGGGTTTCTTACCTATCCTCTAGATCTAGCCATTATTTCTTGATTTGGATTTAAGGGTTTCATTATTATTATTATATTAATTAGTTACCACCTCCACTCTGCTTCCTGTTTGCCCAGGAGAGGGAAATAGTACCATCACACCAAAGTCTATAGTAGTCTGCTGAGCAGGAGTACAGAATGGGAGGAGTAACAGTCATGGGCAAACACAGAGCTTTTGGAAATCTTATGACTCCTCAAGGGAGGTATGTGGAAGCTGGAAACACAGAACACACCTGGGGAAACTTATTGGGAGCCTAGAAGGATTATAAAACTCACATCCCTATATCCCATCTTTCTTGTCATAATATGGGGCTTTGAGGGAGTCTAGAAGCCCAGGCTGATGCTCACATTTGCTGGGTCTTTCCAAACTACTTTTGCAGTGACAGGGGGTGTTTTCCTATACCTTTTTAAAAAATTATTATTAATTTTATTAGCTGGATGAGGGTCATCTTACAGGATTTTTCCTGTCCTGTGTGATGATGTCACTGACCCTAGCAATAGAATGAAAAGAATATTCTCAGCATTAGCTTTTTAAGGCATGTTTATTTTACTTTTATTAAGTGTATGTTTTGAGAGAAGCAAGAAAGTGAAAATTATTGGACTAAAAGACAGAAGCTATGGCTCTCGTCCTGGCCTTCATACCAGCTGTGTCACCCTGGGCAAATCTTGCTATTTTGAACCTGGCTTACCTCATTCATAAAATGAGGGATACTTAAGGATAATCTTTATAGTTTAAAGTCATGTCCAGCTTTTATAATTTTATATTTATGCAAATGGGTTTGTAAAGATCTTATATCTATTAAACCTTTAGGAGAGAAGTGATTGATAAACTCAGGTGGTAACAAATATGGCCTTAAATCTATGGTTCAGAGCAGACAGGATCAGAGTTATCAAAGAACTAATGGCAGAAATATTTATTGAGTAGTATGTGGCAGTTACACACCAAACTTAAAGGCAGGTAAGCAAATGAAGGTTTTCAAGGATTAAATAATTCATTTAAAATCATGTAGTCACTAAGAAGTGGACCCAACATTCAAATCCAGGTTTTCCTGAAATTGAAGCCCCTGACCTTAATCATTGCTATGTGTATCTCTCACTCTTGAGAGCCTATGCTTATGTCCCAAACTATGGCACCAGCCACTGAGTTTTTCTTTAGTCATAATGGTTCTCAGCAGGATATGAGGAAGGCACAAGGCTAGAAATAGTTTGAAAATTCTCCAGAGCAGATTCTGATACATCTCTTTGCTTCTGTACTCATCTGCTCCTTTTGAGCCATCACTTGGTCAGAGTCATCCTGACGTGATTACATAAAAAAGAACCTCTCTCTCGAAAACTTTCTGCCATGTGCAGGTTCACATTTCTGTTTCTTCCAGCATGTTGAAGGAGAGGCATTGAACACAATTCTTCTTGCCTTCCAAATGGAGAATCGAAGCAAAGAGAATTGAATGATATCACTTCACTCACTTGCCCACAGGTTGCAGGATTGATATCCTTCAATACCTTAAGACTTCAGCCATCACAAGATACTGTTTTTAGGGCAATTCAGTTAGCAAAGCATTTTATATAGAAGGAAAATGTCACTTTTGATTTTTTTTCCTGACAAATGAATCATTTCAATGGTATCAATTTATTTGTAACATCTGTAAAACCAGCTCCTCTGGAAAGTATCAGTGCAATAGCCATTGACATATGCCAAATGGAGAAGCACGATTTTTTTCTCAGGCATTTCTATTAACAAGAAATGACTGTCTACATATTCATTGACCAGTCCCAGAAAAATGCTTTAGCAAGGTTCTTAAGAGAGTTTGGGTATCCACAGGAGAGAGGGGTTCTTCAGTGCATCTTCTTTGAAAGTAATAAAAACAATTACTTCCTTTTTGAAAGTAAGAGTATTAACACTAAGCTGAGTGCTGGTAGCTCACACCCATAATCCTAGCTACTTGGGAGGTTGAAATAGGGAGGATTGCAGTTCAAGATAAGCTCAGGCAAAAAAGTTCATGATACCTCATCTCAATAGAAAAAAAAAGTTAGGCAGGTGGTACACAGTTACAGTGGGAAGCTAAAAATAGGAGGATTGTGGTCCAGGCCAGCCTGAACAAAAAATGAGACCCTATCTCCAAAACAACCAGAGCCAAAAAGGCTAGAGATGTGGCTCCAGAGATAGAACCTGCCTAGCAAGTGTGAAGCCCTGAGTTCAAGCTTTAGTACCACATTAAAAAAAGAAAAACTAACATTTAGAATTTCAAATTGCCTTTCAAAGATATATTTTAAGGAAGGGGGTTGAGGAGAATGATGGAGAGGGTGAATCTAATTGAGGTATATTGCAAGCATATATGTAAATGTCACAACAAACCACCATACAGGTAATATATGCTAATACAAAGATTTATTTTAATATCTCATAGACAAGGCCCTAGACTTAGTCTTAATGTGCAATTATTTACAATCTCAAATGCCCTTTTTCAGTCTTATTTCTATTTGGTTTTTCTCTTTCTTTTTTTTTTGTTTTTTTGCAGTACTGGGATTTGAACTCAGGGCCTACTTCTTGAACACTCTACCAGCCCAATCTTTTGGGCTGTGTGTTTTTCAAGATAGGTCTTGAGAACTATTTTCCCGGGGTGGCTTCAAACTGCAATCCTCCTGATCTCTGCCTCCTGAGTAGCTAGGATTACAAGTGTGAGCCACCAGCACCTGGCAGTTATTCTCTTTCTTTTGCTGAACAAATGCTAAGTTATTATTCAGTATGGTTACATCTGGGTAATTGTGAAAAATTAGAACCATCCAGGAATGGAATTTGATTAAATAAAGATATGAAACTATTTGCCATTTAAAAGAATGTGGCAGCTCTACATTTGGAATGAGTTCTAAGATACATGGTTAAAATATAAAAAGCAAGGTATGGAATAATGTGTGTGGCATGCTACTGTTTGTATATGTATATATGTGTGTATGTGTTTTATATGCATTATGTGACTGTGGAAAGACATTTGAGAAGGTAATAGTGGTTGTCTCTGGGGATAAACTGACTAGCTGAGAGATTGGAGGAAGACTCTATATCCAGTTGTCCTTTTTATGTAGTATATCATGTTCATGTATTACCTATTCATATTTTTCATAAAGAAAGAGGTAGAGCTATTTTTATGAGATAGAAAAATACAAAAGGCATTGTTATATACAAAGAGTGAGGTGCAGAATAGGGCAAATAGTATATGATCCAATTTTAGTAATCATATATACATACATCTATGTATGTGTATACACACATTTGTAAAAATATGCACCAAATTGTTAACAGTGTTTTCCTTTAAGGAGAAAGAAAGGTGTGTATGCATATGTGTGTGTGCTTACACATGTGTGTGAACTTTCATTTTTATCCTATGTTTTTCTATATTGACTGCATTTTTTCAAACAAAGTGCACACTAACTCAGAATAAATAACTCATAAAACCTGGACCAAACTTGACTTTAAACAAAGCTTTGTAGACCAGCCCTACTGGTCAGCCTATTTTGTTGTGTCGTAGTTCACAGATTCACTTCAGATCTCTTCCTTGACCTCATCACTGAAGCTTCCTGAATTTTCTGTTCCTTTATCTTCCCCCTCCTATATTCACCATTAGCACTAGGGCCCAACTATGATTGTAACTAAGAAATCATAGTAATTCTCTGATAGTTTCTCTCTCAATCACTTTCTTTTTTAAAATTATCTAGAATGATAAAGTGCCTACTTTATAAACTTGAACTTAGTTTAAGTTAAACTCCCTAACTATTTTTAAGAAAATGTCTTAGTTTTCTGGATCATTCCTGTCAGCACACAAGTATGATATCTCTCCAATCTCAAAATAACAAAACATCAGAAACATCCCTCAAGTCCACACTTTCTCCAAATATTGCTCCATTTCCTTGTACTCCTTTGCAGCAATTCTCCTTTAAAAAGTCACCACCTTTTTGTAAAGATGCCTCCTCCTACTCATTCATTTTTTAAAAATTTATTTTATTCATATGTGCATACAATGTTTGGGTCATTTCTCCCCCCTTCCCCCTCTTCCCCCACCTAACCCCCCCAACCCCTCGCTACCAGGCAGAAACTATTTTGCCCTTATCTCTAATTTTGTTGAAGAGAGCCACTGCTTCATTCTTAAACCCATTCTTCTCACACTTGGTGTTTACTTGCCAAAGTAATCATTTGATTCACTTTCTGCCCAGTTGTAACCTTATCAGAAAATCTTCCTTGAACATCCTATCTGTATCAGCATTTGCCTAACTTTGGCCCTTCACCTTGCTTTATTTTTACCACCATCTGATGTACTGTGTATGCATTTGAAAAAATATTTGCTTATTAGTTATATGCGGTAGAATGAAAACAGAAATTTTGTCTTAGTGACCATTTTATCTTCAACACTTGGAAGAATGATTGCTATAGAGAAAGAGTTTAAAATATTCTCCAAATGTTCAATAAAGACTGTTGAGAGGCTTGCTGTAGGTTTCTAGCATACTCAGCTAAATGAAATTGGTCTTAAGACAGTTTATTTCTCCATCTCAATGTTCCCATGTCTAAAATTTTTTAACAAACTTGTTTTTAAGATTTCCTTTTGACATTATTATAGACTCACAAATATTTGCAAAAATAGTATGGAGAGGTTCCATCTACAGTTTACCCAGCTTCCTCAAAAGGAACATCTTTCCTATCCTTTGAATCTATTAAATTCTATCCTTTAAAATCTATTTCCTTTACTCCAGTTTCTTCTTTCTTTCATATGCCTTTCTTCTCTCTCTTTCCCCCTCCTTTATTTATTTATACACTTATTTATTATTTTTTGTGGTTCTGGAGATCAAACCCAGTGCCTTACATGTGCTAGACAAGCACTCTTTCACTGAACTGCATCCTTAGTTTTGAATCTCTTATTTCATAGTCAACCCATTGATGAACTTTCTCTAACCAACATAAAATTCCTTCTCCAAGATGATGTATTTTTACTCAAGGGAGGCATAGAATATACTTCAATTAAATTGGAGAAAATATGTTTAACCATATTTTTCATACTAACATAATTCAAAAGATAAGAAAGATTTTCATCTTCTACTTTTTTCTTTTTTTATGGTATTTAGGTTTAAACTCAGGGCCTCATGCTTGCTAAGCAAGCACTCTACCACTTGAGCCACATTTCCCAGTCCAAGATCTTTTTCCTTTAAGTTTGTAGTTTTACAGAGAGATACTGTCTCTTCTATAAATTCTGTGTAGCAGCTTGTTCATTTCTAAAGATAGGCAAGTTGTTGAATTCCTGTGTATTTTATTTCATGTACAACTGCTTAGGAAGAGCTGAATAAAAACAAATCTATGATTTTTACATATGTTCCTATTTCTTTGTGATAGATTATTATACTGAGTCTCTGGCTTTCATTTATTGAACAAATATTTTTTGTATACTATGTGCCAACTTCCATACTAACAATAGTCTTTTATCCCCTAAGCTGATCTGGGATGAACATCACCCTTAAGATATTACAATTACTAAAAGATTGAAAACTCCTGCCTTCCAGGTAAGTCAGTTATCCTCCATGGGGTGGAGGCATTATTAAGGCATTATTATGCTCAAATAACTTTTCCAGTGTTAAAAAATAAGAAACAACCAATGCCACTTCCAACACACCTGAGATATATGATAATCTACTGCTTGAAAAGAAGAGGTACTGATTTAGTAGTCAGTAAAAAAAGAAGGCATGATTAGGACATTACTAACTCTAATAGTTAAAACAAGCATACATTAAATTACTTATAAAAGCTGCCTTCATATTAAACATTAATTAGAAAATTGTTCCAAGTCAGTACTCTCCCATAGTCTCATTTCCAGTGTGAACATATGCCCTGTGTGCCTAAACTGTCTCAGTTTACACTTATTGTTCCAGTGTAATTGTTAATCATAGCCCCTTTCGTTCTCTAAAGAATCCTGGTTTGGATGATAAATTATATGGTCAACCCAAGTATTAGGGTCTCTGGGATAAATGATCAAGGTGCCATTCTTATTTATTGGTATCACCTTGTCACAAGCTGTGAAAACAGTTTTCCTTTTGATTCTTTCTTCCTGAGTTGTCACAAAGACCTTCACATAAAATCACTCTCTCCCATTAAAGTAATTATTGAAACCCCCTTCAGTAACAACCACTTGTTTTAGGTTTCTCACATTCCAAATACCAAATGTAGAGATTGTGTTTGCTAGGTCAGGATGAAAATTGTTCAGAGGCACTAACCTCTGAATAAGGAAAATTTCATCTGACTATCTAATCCACAAGAATCTGAAAGAGATATTTCTCCTTGAAAGTAATACCTTGTAGAAAAAGTCTGTGATTGACTGCTGATTTTAACCCAGAGAATGGAAAACCCAATACAGTATATTTAATTTCAATGAGACATATGTGTTTATGAGCTAAACACTGTAGAGTTAGTCTCAAGAGTTGCTAGGAGCAAATGAATGACTGAAAGGTGATTATGGGTGTCCCCCTTAGAGGTAATCTCTGTTAAAGCTGTTTAATCTCTTTGATTCACAGGAATGATCTTTTGAGTTGCTGAGTAGAATGACACTGCTGGGATTATGTTTCTACAACTATATTCTTGATTGATGGTAGGAACAGCACCATCATCGATTCCTTGATTCTATTACTTAATTTTGGAAAATTGATCACAACTTTCCTTTCTCTATAGCTGTATCCTTATAGTACTGAATATTAAAAAAAATCTTTTCAATGTAAAAAAATCTTTTTCATAATTTGGAATCATGGAGACAAAACAACTTGTGAGGAGACAAAAAGCTAAATTGTTTTTATCTAATTGTTTTGCTATTTTGTAACCCATTTGTAAACTATTGAAAATTCTGTTGGTTTTTGCCTACCTGGAACAGTTGCTGTGAGAATGAAAAATATACTTAATAAAACATTGAGTATTGGGGATAACAGATGTGGAATGACTATCATTCTAGTTTGTACCTTGCTAGAAAAGTTAAATTGAATGTGATGAAGTATCCAAAGTGTGTTTTTGTACTTTTCTTTCTCTCCTTAAAGTGAAAGTACATTAAGAAATACTACTTGCAGAGTCAGTTTCATCATGAGTGATTAATCCTGAAATATCAACATGTCTGTACAATTGATATGCTTTTGTCAGAATTGAGGAAGGACCAGTAAACTGGGCTCCTAAAATTCCTCACTTTTTTTTTTTTGTAGAACTAGGGTTTGAGCTCCAGACCTCCCACTTGTTAGATAAGCATTCTACCACTTGCCTAATTTGTTTTTTTCTGTTTTAATTTGTTTTTTATATAGGATCTTTTGCCCAGGCCAACCTTGGACTATAATCCTCCTAGCTTCATCTCTCAAGGTGTTAGGATTATAGGGACACACCACCACATTCTGCTTGTTTGTTCTGAAAGAGTCTCACCAGCTTTTTTGCCCAGGCTGCCTTGAACCCCAATTCTCCTATCTCTGCCTCTTAAGTAGCTGGGATTACAGACATGAATCACCATGCCCAGTCCCCAAATCCCATCCTTACTCAAGGAACTGGGTTAAATAGCTAAAGGAAACTTCTAATAATTATCCTTTTTTCTATTTCAGTCATTAACTCTACCCTCTTCCCTGTGCCTTACATGCCCCTCCTAGAAAACCCAACAAAACTCCATATGTGTGAGGACAGCTACTCTTCTAAGAGTTCCAGAGCTTGCTTATGAAATGGCCAGGGCAATTGTCCCAAGAGTTCTGCATTCCGAGTGTATAGGGGAGTTCCATGACTTGGAAGTAGTTAGCATCTGGTGGTTTGAGGTGGGTGGGGTGTCATCTTTTGGGAAACCAATTCCATTGGGATCATCTTAGTAGGTCACATATATACTAAAAACATCTGCAGTTTTCTTAAAGAATAAAAACCTGTGAAAAGGAGATAAAGATTTGATAAGACAGATGAAAATATATTTTTTTTACTGTATTAAAAAATTATGACCTAATTTTAACCATGGGATAGGAACTATGGAGAGTACACTACATCTTCTTTTGTCAAGTTTACTGTGAGTAGCTTATGTACATCTCTGCAATTCTCAAGAGATTTACTCGCTGTCTCCCAGCCAATAATATGACAAAGCTTTGTTGATGTGCCAAAGCCAGAGCCAGGGCTTGGAAGTCACAATTGAGAAATTTGGTTCTTCATTTGGTTGAAGAACTCTAGGTTCCTTGAATATTTTTGTTCCATGAGTGGTTCACAGAAAAGCCTAGAGGCAATCACAGCAACTCTAAGTCTCCCAAGTGCGAAGTGGACAGAGAGAAAGATGAGGGTGGGGGCATGTATTTGTGGGGGAAAAGTGATATTTTTTACAATGTGTTTTGCTAGAAGGTCTGTCCTCTGACAAAGCTCACTTTAGGAAAGGCTGGGATGGGTTCTTTGGCAACTTTCACCTGTTTTGGAAAGGCTCTTTCTCTTTCCTACTTCTCCCTGCTAAGAGGTGTGATTTCATATCTGGCCATCCAAGGCCCCCTCACTGTGGTCTCTAGCTGAGCCCATGTGTTCTGGACTTTGTCCTTGTCTTATGTGGACAGATTTCCTATCATTTTTTGCTTGTATTAGTCCTAGTCCTATTGAACTTTACTTCTTTCCAGAGAAGCAGGAATTTATCTGGTCCTCTAATTAGAATAAGAGCATAAAGGGTAAGGACAGTTTAATATACAGTCCCTCCTATTGAGAGGGTGGGGGCTGAGGCTAGGGGTTTAAATTACATGGGTGACTCTGGAACAACAGAACTTTGACTAAAAGATGCCCATTTTCAGTGGTGAGATTTCAGGAGCCATGTTTCAGATTGGTGGGAGGAATATTTTGGGGACAAGTACATAATTTTTAGCACCCTTAAAACCATGCACACAGACAACTACCTACTCTGAGTAAGGAAGGCTCAGCCCTGGAGCCTGGGAGAGTTGGAGTCTCTGGTTTGCATAGTCTGGTCTCATTGCAGTGGAGGGAAGAGGTGCAGGCAAGGGGCAGACAGCAGGAGAACGTGCCTGACTACTCTGTCAATAGGAAGACCAAGGACTGTACACACCTTTTTCCTCCCAGTTTGGCACCAAGAGAAAGTACTGGGCACCCCTCCCACGTGCACACATAGCCTCCTCCAGGAACCCTGGCCTCACCCCATGGTTTGCCCACAGGCTGATTCCTAAAAGATCTGAAAGACAAATGATTCAGAAGTGCCTGCAGCTGATTCCTACTTAGAATATGTAATCTCACAATCCCTGCCTGTTTTCTTTTAAGTGTTTATATGCCACAGTTCAAACCTTCACTCCTTTCTCCATGTCTCTTTGAAAATAGTACCAGTGATGTTTTGTTTCTGATTATGTAATGATTTAAACCAAATTACTTATTTTTTAATGCTCAGAGCACTTTTGATCTGACACTGTTTATGTTCCATTTTGCTCTGCTAATCCAAGATTTTCAAATATCCTCATAGCCTCGCCAGAACATACTCACCAAGTTATTGTCTAGGCAAGTCTCTGGTTTAACTTTAGCCTTTTAGAAAACTTTCCCATGTGACTTATAGTAATTTCCAGTGAGAATCAAGAGCACCATTGTTGGTTCTTAATAATTGTGTACTTTCTGTATGCAAACACATGTCTTTTACACTCATAAATGTACACAGAGCATAGGATTTCCAGTGTTAGCAGAAGTGTGCACACTCACACACCCTGTGATTCTCTGGTCTTGCTTTACTAATTGTTCTCCCATTTGGAGTAACTTCTCCACTAGTCTTCTCATTATTAAATAATAATAAATACAGAAAGATGCTTAACCAAAACAATATAGAGTCCTAATTGCTCAGCTTTAGGAAAGAATGGCATTGAGACTAGACACATGCAAGAAAATAAGGATTTTTCTGGGAAAGTGATAAGGTCACAGAACAAACAGCATAAACTTTATTAATAAAAGAATAAACAATTACTTTTTATTTTTCCTATAACTGGTAATATTGACTAAAACGTGGAGATACTGACTTAAACCATGAAGGAATGCCATTCAGAAATGTCATTTGTCCTTCCAGTGTAACGTAGACTGTGTGTGAGAGTCTACACCATCTTGCTGGTTCCTTGCATGAAAACTGTGATTATCAATGCTGTCAAGAGATTATTGTGTTGGCGGTCAGTGCTGCAGTGATGATAAACTCACAAAATTCTTTTTTTTAAATTTTCATTTATTTATTTTTTATTGTTTTATTATTCATATGTGCATACAAGGCTTGGGTCATTTCTCCCCCATGCCCCCACCCCCTCCCTTACTACCCACTCCACCCTCTCCCTCTCCCCCCAACCCCTTCAATACCCAGCAGAAACTATTTTGCCCTTATTTCTAATTTTGTTGAAGAGAGAGTATAAGCAATAATAGGAAGGAACAAGTGTTTTTGCTGGTTGAGATAAGGATAGCTATACAGGGAGTTGACTCACATTAATTTCCTGTGCATGTGTGTTACCTTCTAGGTTAATTCTTCTTGAACTAACCTTTTCTCTGGTTCCTGGTCCCCTTTTCCTATTGGCCTCAGTTGCTTTTAAGGTATCTGCTTTTAGTTTCTCTGCGTTAAGGGCAACAAATGCTAGCTAATTTTTTAGGTGTCTTACCTATCCTCACCCCTCCCTTGTGTGCTCTCGCTTTTATCATGTGCTCAGAGTCCAATCCCCTTGTTGTGTTTGCCCTTGATCTAATGTCCGCATATGAGGGAGAACATATGATTTTTGGTCTTTTGGGCCAGGCTAACCTCACTCAGAATGATGTTCTCCAATTCCATCCATTTACCGGCAAATGATAACATTTCGTTCTTCTTCATGGCTGCATAGAATTCCATTGTGTATAGATACCACATTTTCTTAATCCATTCGTAGGTGGTGGGGCATCTTGGCTGTTTCCATAACTTGGCTATTGTGAATAGTGCCGCAATAAACATGGGTGTGCAGGTGCCTCTGGAGTAACCTGTGTCACAGTCTTTTGGGTGTATCCCCAAGAGACTCACAAAATTCTTAACAAACCTGAGCAGAGGTAAATATACATGAGAAAGAAATAAGAGATTGAAACAATTATAAATTAGGGCCAAGACTATTCCCTCTGAAGAGGAATCTGTTGGTTATCATTACTGTGTCACTTTAAAAATTCCCATATCATGTAAGTCTCTGGATAATTATAGCCTCTATAGTCAGGTTCTGAGCACTGACTCTGTCCCAAGTCCCATGGTTAACCCTCTATTTTTTTTGCTATAGGTAGAAACCATTATCATGCCCATTTCATAGATGTGTATACATTTGAGAAACATGCATGTGTAACAGTCAATGTCTAGAACATAGGAGTTATGATTTGTTTGGGAGCTGTATTTGAATATACACAGGGTCATTTCTTTTCTTCTGAAGCTCACTGTTATAGATGTGCTCCACAGCATTTGATATTTCCATGCACGTTCATGTGTGCAGCATGCATTTGACTGGTTGTCAGCATTTTCCCTCCTTTTCTATTACCTTCATATTTAGGATAGGCAAAGCTGCCTGCTCTGAAGTCTCTTGCTGTGGAATCTCTTTTCCAGTAAAATTTCGTGGAAGTTCATACTTTCCAGCCACCTGTAGAACTTTTGAGGAATATTTTAAAACACAAACACATGTAAAGCCTTAAATTAACCACAAGAGAACTGTTAGATCTAAGTGCCACCATCCCAGATGACGGATAGGCTAACACCATTTTGTCTTCGATCCCGCCCTGCCCCTTCTGTGTCTTTCTTGTGGCTTGGGGCCATTACAGATTTCGTATCCCTTTGCCTGGCTCTGAGATCAGACTCCCTGACACTGTACCTCTGTGTTGCTTGGAGAGGCAACTTAAAATATACAATCTCCAGACGGGAACGATTTAGCAAAATTAAAAACAGACAGGGGGCAGAGAAGGCGGGAGGTGTCAAATGTTTCCTCTATCCCACTATCAGTTTGATGTGGTGGCCTCGGTCCTACCTAGTCCTCCTTCATGCTGTCCACTACCCAAAGTTAAATGTCTGAAATGTTAACAAAATACACATGAATAGAGGTACGTATTCCCTTCCTTCTCCCTCCTAGTCCAACACATGGAGTTTTAATTGTGGCTTGCTTCAACTTAATTTGCTTCACCCTTAGAATGAAAGAGACTGATTTCAGTAAGTCTCAAGAGGTATTGAAAACATATAAGTACTTGGAAGAATCTGCTCAGCCACCTCAAAAGAAAAATCATTACTTTTGATAATTTTTTTTGCTTTCTTCCTTTTTCCAAACACAAACATGGTCACATTGGTGAGTTGATACTAAAGTCACTGGCTTTATTATGTACATACTTATTCATTATTCATGCACATGTGTCATTAAAATCTGTGCTCTGGTGAGAAACAAACCCTGTAAAAACATACACAGGGGCTCTGTATAGGGAAACCATGTCATGTAATATATCCTTTTCTTCGTCTCTACCTAGAGCAAGATACAAAATATGGCAGCTAAATAGCTCTGGGAGGTTTAATTTAAAATGGAGAGCATCTCAACGATTTCAGATCTTAAGTCAGCAAGGTTCCTTACAAGCCATCGAGCCAGAGCCATCATTAGCCTCAACGTGATGAGTCACACTAGGGTGAGATGACCATTACTAAATCCAGAAATGGTTGCTGAGAAACCTATGAAGACCACTATTTTCTTCTTATCATCAACCTACTGTTTTCAGATCTTGCATTCATTTTAAAATTCATATCAGGCCAAAGGCTACTACTGGTTAGGCTGTAAAGAATCTTCTAGCAATGCCTCCTGAGCGTGGCCATCAAATAAAGGTAGTTACAAGCACAATTTCTAAGCTCTAATGAGGGTGAAAGCCTTCATACCCTCCTCTTGTTACTTTGTAGCCCTTTGCATGGCTTTCTGTAAGTTATCACCATGGGTTTCTGTAGCACAAAAAAAGATAAGATGTTCCGTATCTTTCATTTTCTGCAAATAGTCTGTATTTACAATACTACTCTAGTGGTTTCTGACTACCGCTTAGGGCAATTTTGCTTAGCCTAGCGGAATGTCCTGGAAACTACTGGCAATGATTTAGTCTCCAAAATTGGAACGTATTTAGTAGAGACAGAAAGCCTATGAACAAATAGTGAGCATGTGCCAGAGTAAATAAGTGTGGTTCATGAGCTGCGGTCAGAAATGTCTCTCTTTCAGTATGCAGGGCAAAGCTTTTGCCAGCATTTGCCATAAAGTCATCACACAAAGCAGTTTTTCCTGTCAGACAAACTCAATGAAAGAAGACTTCTAGACTTACAATCTACTCTTGAGCCGTAGTCACAGGTCATGCCAAAGGAGACCTGAGCTGAGGGGTCTTTTTCTCCAATTAGCCTTTCTTGACAAAATTCCATGAAAAAAGAATGAGACCCATGAAGGAGTACGAGTTGGCTGGAAGGGCTATAAGAGGAAAGACTTTGTAGCACTCAAATCTCCTCCCAGGATCTCATAACAAACCACAGAGTCAGTTTGCTTCCCCTCTTTTCCAAAGCTAAACCCTAGCCCTCACTACATAACTCCTTCGAAGTACTGGGTGAGGCTATCATTATTTGGTGAAGCATTAAGATGACGATAAGATGCTTTGCTGCCACCCTCTTTTGTAGAGATCGAAGAAGACAGACATATATAGTTTCCACTTTAGGCTGTTTGCATTTTCCTTTGAACTTAACTCCTTGGCCACACATTACCGAAAAATTTAGTAGAGTTGAATTGGACTCACATGATGTTTGATGCAGTGTGCGTGCTTGCCCTCTGAGCTTGGGTTTTATTTCTTTTTTTTTCTGTAGTTTTCTATTCTTGTGTAGATTGTGCAGTCTTAGCAGCCACTGAAATTCAAGAAAGAACCATTAAAAAAAACTGAAGCAACTACTCGGTAAGAATCATTCTTTGTTGGAAGTTATAGGGGATATGCAGCTCACATTTCATAAGACACACAGTAAGACATGTCATCTTCCAAAGCCTTCTTATGAGTGCATAAAATAAAATGTAGACGAATGTTTAAAAATAACTCAGTTATGACAACTTTAGGAATCAAGATATCTGGAATACTGTTTGTATATTAGGTAACAAATTTCCTAATTAATTCCCATAATTACGCATCCTATAGTTAAACCAATACTCACTGAACACCCACTATGTGCCAGGCGTTATGTTAGGTACCAAGAGTACCTAACAAGATGGACGAGACATAATACTAAAGTTCTGAGTAGTAGCAAGACTTAAGAACTTGCATGTAGTTGAATTTAGAAACTGAAATAAGATGTCTTTATTTTTCAATGGGAAGGAAAGAAGAAATTACAGTTCTTCATTTCAATAACTTTTCAGTTGATGGATGTGGAGATGAGTGACCCAAAGACCGGGTGATAAGTAGCATAGTAGTGGAATTCAGATGCTCAGAAATGACATGGTTTCCTTAGGGTCCAGTGCTAATATGATACAAATCTCAGGGTGGAATAAGAACTGGATTAAGAGTTTTAAAAATGAATCTTGGTTTAGACTCCCCTTTCTTGCTTCTTCATGTAATCATGAACAAATTGCTTAACTTCTATAACTCTTAGCTTCTTCCCTTGTCAAATAGAGATAATCCTCTGTCTTGCTAATAGTGTTTCGGGGAAGGTTAAATATGAAAATATGTATGAAAGAGCACAAAGGACTGTGTACATAATATAAATGTAAGATGTTATTTTTATTTTTGGTCTAACAGTCTTATTTTCTAGACCACCTTACCCAACCAACAGTACTTTACCATTATCTATCTATTCTCTATCTATCTATCTAATTGATTATACAGAAAGTAATATTTCACTTTCCTTTCATCTGAGTATCTCCAAGCTCTTTCCCAACAGTCTCATAATCAAGGACTGAGGTCCTAAAATGAGAAGTAACCAGGCTTATATCATTGGATAAATCCTGATATCAGATAGGAGCATCAATAAACTTGTTACAACAAGTGAAGTTGGGAGGCAGAATGACCTACTGGAATGACCAGGGGCTTTGGAGCAAATGTATCTTGGGCTCCTAAAATGCTTGCATTTCAATCTTCCTTCCCCACTGCAAGTAGAATAGAAATATCTCTTCATTAATACTAAATAAATATATGAAATGGCTGGAATATAATAGAAAATAAATGTAACCCTTTTCTACGAACAAGTGACATAGATCTATAGTGATCCCAAATTTTATTTTACAGTACTCAGGTCTCCTTCTTCTATGAGTTAATGTTAAGAATAAAAGAATCTATGTCACTGTTATAGTTTGAATATAAAATGTCTCACATATGTCCCCTCATGTGTTGGGAACTTAGTTATCAGCTGATGGCCTTTTGGGAAGTAATTAGATCCTTAGGACTCTGACCTAATCAATGGATTAATTCCTTGATGGATTCATAATATGATGGCATTATTGGGAGGTGGTAAAAAATAGGAGGTGGCCTAGTCAGAGGAAGTGAATTACTGGGGGAGGGGGTGTTCTTGGGGCTATATCTTGCCTGGTCCCTTCCTGTATTTTCTTTTTCCTCTGTTTCCTGGCTGCCATAATGGGAACTACTCTGCTCTGACACACTGTCCTCACCAAAATAGATAGAACCCTTTGAAACTGTGAACAAAATAAATCTTTCCTCCTTTTAAGTTGCTCATGTCAGGCAATTCTGTCACAGCAATGACAAAAGTAACCAATACAGTTACTATTTCATATGAGAATGAAAATGACAATGAACAGAAAAGAAGAATCAAAAGGAAAGTGGGAATAAATTTATTCCTACCACAGGAATTAGCTGATCTGGGAGTTCTGGGCTGGCCTGAGTACTAAATGAATGGTGGAAGTACGACACCAGGAGTGACCTAGAATTTACTTAAACTGAAACTTGGGCATTCTAATTCACTTTGTTTATTTTTATGACTCCCAACTCATTTCCCCGAAATGATTGACAAAAGGCAATCAATCACATTTCTCTTTCCGTGTCCTGGTCTCTTTAATTTTACTTGGACTTATATTCTTTTGTGCTGAGACCAGCTGATGCAATAATTTTGTTGGTCAACCTTCTGCAAGGTGCCCTGAAATCATAGAGCTCCTTCACCTGCTTTCCCCTGTCAATCACAAAAGAACAAGATGACATGTATTCAAAATGCATAGACAAAAACATAACAATCAATTACTGGAAGGACAAAAAGGTTTCATGTTGTATGTGTCATTTCTATCCAAGGTTCTGAAAAATGCTGCTATATTGTCATTGCTGGATCCCGCCACTGCCCGCCCCCCCGCATTGTGCTCCCCTAGAAGTTCTAGATGAAAGCCTAGTTGAAGAATGGAGAAATGCATTCCACATACATGACATTCAATTCTCTTCAAAATGGTTTAAAATTTTGGTCCTTTTCAATTAGCAATTTTTTTTTCATTTTTCTTTTATTATTCATATGTGCATACAAGGCTTGGTTCATTTCTCCCCCCTGCCCTCAATTAGCAATTTTTAAGTGATAGAAATATCTTTTCCTTATTCCACTGACCATTTTAGAAGAATTTCATTCTGGATTATGTATTAACAAAGTTGTAAATTCTAATAAAATATGGCAGAATCAAAATTTAGGCATCATCATTTTGAGAATTTTAGTCATATCCTATGATGATGTTTTTAAAAAATTGATTCTTGAATTGTTACTTCCTTTAAAACCTATTAAAGTTATGTCAGGGTGGGGAGTAAGGTGGTATAGAACTTGGTGAAAGAAAGGCACCAGATTAAGTTGGAGCAGATTAAGTATCAGGCTGTTGGTGTGATCAAACTGGAGAAAGGCAAAGAATATAGTTTTGGTAAAGGACAGTTCAAATACACACACACACACACACACACACACACACACACACACACAAAGGCCCTAAAGCCTTGAGCTTCTTTACCTGAATTTGGTTCCCCTGTCTCTCCTGTCCTTGCCTGACCCTGAATACTTCTGGTATTTAGAATATCTTATTCTATTTATTTTGTTTTTTTAAAAAAACTATTAGGCTATTTCAAAGGGCTGAGAAAAACACAATTGAGAAATGGTGTAAATCAAACTGATCCACCTTTCTGACTTGCAATGTGGTTAGGGTATCTGGATACTGTCAGGGCATTGCAACCTATATTCCAAAGTGACTTTGTTATATGAAAGGAGTTTAATTTTTTTCCTCTTTGTAACCTTGTGAAATTTCCAAATTAAAAAGCAATCACATCCTTCAAACTAGAAATGATTGTGTTTGGCACCAAAGTCTCTGGTGTAATAGGTTGAGCTTGTTTTCACTAAAATGAAATCAGCTTTCAAAATAAATCATCTGTAACAACATCCTACTCCCCAAATCGTATAATCCTATTAACCAAGTTTCATTTTTTTCCTTCATTGTCACTGTTCTGACAAGATTGGCCAAGTTTCAACATGGAGAAACAGAAAGTGTTAGAGGACCTGACCAAGGCAAGGAGAGCTACTCAGCTGCTTGCTTGCCTGAGTTTAATAAGACCTTCCTATACTCACCTGTGTTTAATCTTTACCTTACATGTCTCATGGGTAACATGGTAATCCAGTCAGTCAGCAATTCCAGCCACTCAACAAATTGTCCAACTGGGATAACTGAAGTGCGGTGGGTTATCTTGCTCATCTAAAAGAGAACCTTATATTTTCAGATTTCTCAGGAAAGCATATTTTTCTTTGGTTATAAAAAGAGGAAAAAGAAACATCTTCTAATCATCAAGTGAATTTTTTTTCTTCTGCTGGTAGGAAGAAAGCTCCTAGAAAATATTTAGGGAGTTCCCAGCCAAAATGTACTGTGCAGTTTGGTCTCTGCCCCTTCAAAACAGTCTGAGTCACTATTGTACTTAGGTTTATCAGTCAGGTAGTCTGTGAGCATAATGTTTTTATTAGAGTAACCCTGCTGAAACAGTTGGCAGTTGTGGTTAATTTATGATTATCCATAATAAATGACAGGTCACAAGTGTTCTGGGCCAGACCAGGTTCTTTCTTGGAGGAGCTACTCCCTTTGGGGTGGAAATTCACAGATACTCCACTGCTTCTCCCTGGAGAGTTCTCCTCCACTCCAGTCCTTGGGGCCAGATTTGTCCAAATGTCAATATCTTCTGGCATAAAACTGACCTATAAGCTGAAGGGTAAATCGTTCTTCAGAGTCAATATAAACTTGGCCTTGGTCTGATTTTGTCTTTTTGAAAGCTTTTCCCAGATCAGAGTCCCTTACGTCAGACTTCTTAGTTTTCAACTTTTCTTAATATTACGGCAAGTAACTCTGACTCCAGAATCAGTCTTGGGTTTGAGTCTTGTTTCTGCTACTTATTAGCCTAATAAGGTTGGCTAAAGTATTTAACCTCATTAAAACTCAATTTCTTAACCTATTGACAGGGTATAATAGAATTACCTGGCTTAAAGGATTATTACAATGACAAAATAATAATTGGAAATTATGAAAATTAGCAACTAGCTTCCTTACTTAGAATAACTGTGGTACTATTGTGCATAAAATTATAACAGCAAATGTTAGGAATAAATGCTTTCATAATCTCAAGCTCCTGAAATCTCTCAAACTTTTTTTAATAATAAAAAGGGTAATTAGATATAAATGGAGGGTTCTAGATGTTTTCCATTTGCCTCCTTTGAATTCTTTAGAAATAGAGTGGGTTCTTCACTTTAGAGATCAAACAGTATTTAACAGCCAATTGATTTCCTAGACCATAAGAAAAGCAACAGTTTTCTATGGGAAGTTACTTTTGAGTCTGAACTAGTTTTAGGTAAGCTGACAAGGATCATAGAGCCTGAATGAATGTTAAATGGCTTTTGTAAAGTATCCCACTGTTTAAAGTTTTATGGTCATTATTTTAAACCTGTAAAAATAGAAGTTACATTATAGAAATATGCTTCTCTTTTAATGCAGAGTGGAAGACCACCCCCCTTCCATAAGGCATCCAGCCATAGGAAAATACCCATAAGTATGAGGAGGTTTTAATTTTTTTCCAAAAATTAAGTGCTATCTTCAATGCAATATTTATATATATGATTTTATCAGAATATCAGATAATTATACTTAAA
The DNA here is from genome assembly GCF_047511655.1 of Castor canadensis. Classification (NCBI taxonomy): domain Eukaryota; kingdom Metazoa; phylum Chordata; class Mammalia; order Rodentia; family Castoridae; genus Castor; species Castor canadensis. The sequence goes on from NC_133387.1 coordinate 46,277,526, forward strand.
GGGATGCTTACAACATTCTTTCTGTTATCATTTATAAAGTGATTCTTATTTTCATTCTTTCCCAATGATAAATTGGTAAATATTTATCCTTATTTATATATTATCCAGATCTAAAGCATATTTTTATTTTTAATGTATTCTGTGTTCATTTGGAAATGTGAGCAAATGAAAATGGGTAATTGTATATAAAATTAAATTTTAACACATTATTTCCCATGACAAAATGTGTACTTAAGGACCCCATTAATGGCATGTTTCTTCATGACATGTGGAGCTGGACAAGAGGTTAATTCAAACTAGTTGTTAAAATATCTGAAAGGAGGGAGAATAATGGAGAGTGATGGAGGGCGTGAATTTGACTAAGATATATTGTAAGTACTTTTGTAAATGTAACAACATACCCCCAGTACAACAATAATATGATAATGAAAATAAGATAAATGTTTTAAAAATATGGAAATATTACATTGGCTATTTATGTTTTGTTTACTTAACAATATTGCTTATTATAAACATTATTGCTAACATTTATTGTGGCATATTTTACATACCATAAATTTTTTGATTGTAAGTCTGCAATTCACTATTTCAAAAGAAAGTTTAAAGAGTTGTACAACCACTACCACGATCCAGTTCCATGATGGATTGAACAATTATTTCTCAGCAGTTCTAGGTGGTTCGGGCAGAGTCTTAAGGATGCACAGCCAAAATGGAAGGGTCCTCAAACAAGTTCATCATTCCCAAGTTGCATTACTAGCTTTTCTCATGCAATGATGCAATCATTTGTGTGTATTTGGCTGTCTCCATAACTAGTCCCTGAGCTCTTTAGGAGTGAGAATCTGGCAGAAGTTATGCTTCAGCACATTTCCAGATAGTATCAAAATCTGAAAATGTTACCTCAGTAGTACCATCTAGTCAATAATCATTGTACTTACAAACAACCAGATGTTGAATATGGCTCTGCAATGGTTGAAACTGGCATGCTTTCACTCTGATGATAATAACCTTCAACTGGATGCTCCAACCTCCTTAAAGCTGCCAAAACAATTGCTGAAAGTAAAAATGCAGTCACTGAGTTCACTTCTTATACATAGTGAACCCCCCCATCCTCATTTCACAACACCAAACTAATTTGAATCCTACAGAATCAACAGCCATTTTGGCAGTTTGTCAAGAGAGCCTCCATGAAAAATCCCTTGGAACACTTCCTGACCTCGTGGAGTCTGGGGATTTACTTCCCATGTGGCAGGAGTCCTGGATGAAGCAGAGCTGCAGCCAGATGAGGCAGTCTCTTAACACAAATTTCTGTAAATAATGTAAAAAAGGTTGTCAGCAAAGAATCTTTCACCTCTGAGTCTTTTATCAATGGGGTGTGTTGGAAGGGGGATGTGTTTTTAGTCTGGTGACTAGAGACAAGTACTCTATGAAACATTAAATCCTCTGGTCCCCTTCAGAACATTGAATTTTGATGCCTTCAGACAAAAGACAGAACCTAAACTCAGAGTTTATGGAGTTAATTTAACTCTGAGCTGGAGTAAGCAAGGATATTACCCTATTAACCTTGGGCAGACAACTGGGTTTATATCATGGTCTGGAATCTTGCCCTTAAAACCCACAATTGCTGTGTATTACATGATCACTTGCCTGCTAACAATTACTCCCGTGTGGTAGGATGACATTCTTTTTCTGCTCATAATAATATGACAATTTCCTTGGCACACAGGTGTAATCCAAAAAAGGCCCTATCATATAAAGAGATTTTTCTTTTTTCCCAGAAGTTTACCAAATGGCTACCACTTATACTTCATTGTCTGTATATCCCAACTAATGTGTTCTGGCCTAAGCAGAAATACATAAAAGAAAAACAGAAGGGGACATTTGGTAGGGTGGTCAGGTCAAAGACCATAATCGTATAAAAGAGGCTTTTCATTTACAAGAAAACAAAGTGAGTTTGGGCCAATTCAAAATGGCAGCTTCTTTTTTTTTTTTAATTGGTATTGAGGATTGAACTCAGGACCTCATGCATTCTAAGCACATGTTCTACCCCTGAGCTATACCCCTAGCTCCAAGATGGAAGGCTTTTAATTTGAACATATAAAACTCTAAATACTAAAAAAGGCTGATAGTGTTAAACTGGCTGATCTGATTGAGTTAGAGCAATGATCAATTGAGGTGGACTGATAAACCTCAGAATCTTAGATTATGTTTATAGGATATATGGTGAAACAGAACATTTCCCCTTAATTCTTATCTCATATTACTCTACCATACAATAATGAAGATTAGGGTGTATTTAGATATTATACACAGCTGTATATGTATATATGTATATATACATTGTTATGGTCATATATTTATATGACTATGTTCTTTATTAGGCTGTGAGTCTATGAGTACCATGACTCTGTCTTAGGAATTTTTTAATCTCCAGTTTCCAGCCCAGGTCCTCAGTAAATATTTTGTCACTGAATGAATCTTAACTGTATGAAGAGACTACAAACATGAAAGAATATACCTTGAATGACATGATGCTAAATACAACCAAAATTCTAAGTCTAAATCATTTGGTGGAAAAGAAATCATCTTCCAATACTGGCTAACTTAAGCCTTCAGATAGATATTTATCACATTTTTGTCTTCCTTTATGGAAACTGGATCAAATATGATGTAAGTTCACCATTAATAGATATTAATGTAAAATCAAATTAGTTAAAAGTATACCAAAAATGTCTTCTGCTTTTCAAAATCATCACAGAAAACTGAAGACCCCATGAATGTGTACCTTCTTTTAGGTGAATCTTTCAATTATTTCAGGTGATTGAATTTTGTGTTCACCTTAGACCAATGCCCGTAGAAGAAGCTTACATAAATATTCATATGTCCAGGTAACACTAAAGTCAGAGGCTCATATTTCTATGACAGAAAATATTATTGAATAGTTAGTTACTGACTTTTCTCAGTTATTAAGGCTACTCTCAGGACAAGTGGCATTAATTTTACCTGTATAGTAGATACTGATACTCACTGTTATTTGTGTATAAATATTACAAATTATCTAGACCTTAGGATCTAGATAATTTCAAGATTTATATAACCTGACCTCTACTGTGTTTATGTTTAATGCTTACATAAAAAACCTGATTCTGCACTTAATTTACTATATTTTTTACCTGAAAGAACTCAAAGTAGCTTGTCAGATAGTACCTTATTAATCTTAACTATATTTCAATGAAGTTGCAAACATTGTGATATTAATTATGGATTTTATAATTTGAAGGTGGAGAGAAGTTAGATTACTTGTTATAGGTCAATCAGATCAGGCATTTATTCATTTAATATCTGATAACCATGCCTGATATGTGCCAGATACATATCAGAATAAAAAGGAGTAGAAAAAGGAAAGGAAAAAGTGTTTAAAGTGCATGGTCTCTCTTTCTCTCTTTTTAGCAATATTCATATACCAAATATTTATAACTTGTACTAGTTAGGAGGATGCTAGTTCTATTAGTTAGGGTAACGCAGAGTGTTACAACAACTGGATGGTAAAATGAATAAAAGCTTATACATAACAAAAATTTAATTCTTGCAGGTAAAATCTTCTGAGTAATTTAAGACACTTGGGGAGTGGGGAGAAGGGGATGCTCTTAGTCACTCAGAGACACAGATTGATGGAGTCTCTGCAGTCCTCAGCATTTGGTTTCCAAGATCACTGGAATGGTTTCTGGTGAAGAAAGGTTGAGAGGTTTTACAAGCTAGGTCTAGAAGTGGCATCTATCACTTCCACTCCAATCCCATTGCCAGGACCTCAGACATTATGGTACTGCCAAGATGAAAATGGAAAATTAAGAATTATATTCATGGTTGAGCAGCTTGTTTTGCCATACTCTGAACCATGAGAGGGAACCACATATCTTTGGGAACAGACATCTATCATTGCCATATAACATAGGTAGGCTTTTCTCTTTTACAAGCTTTCCCCACCCCTGTCTTCTCTTAACCAGAGTCACCAAGGTGATGATGTCAGAACAACCCGGGCTCTGACAAACCACAGCAGCACACTGAATGTCGTGGTTTGTATGTGTTTGCTGCTGGACTAATTTTGGATATTTAAGCTTGAGTTTTCTCAGTTCAGACTGGTGCTAATTTGATGGCTGTCTTTGTAAGTGGGATTCAAGGTCACCCTAGTGATTGTGAAATTCCTAAGGTGTCACCATCAACTCTAGACTGGCTTGCATTTCTGTCTACAGAAGGTGGACCTGACAGTGTTTGTTGTATGTTATTTAAACTCTTCTATAAACAGCTGCCTCTTATGTAAAGTATAATCTACTTTTTGCTGTTTATTGTTGAAAAGTCTCTGGGGAGCTGGAAAATAAGAGTTCTTTCTTTTCAAAAAAAAGATTTTTTATCCCTACTTCTAGACCTGTTTTTTTCTCTCCCTTCTACTATATCTTCTGAGGGATGGGGGTTATCTTGAATACATCTATAGAGTCCACTTCGATTATATCCAGGAGCTAAAAGATAGTTTTGCGAAGATGCTGAATAGTCATGTAAATGTATCGTGGAAGAGAAATTCACCTCTGTTTCAGATGTCAGTAACAATGGTTAGCGTACACTGAACACCTAGTACTTGCCAGCTGTTATGCTTGATCTTATATATCAATTTATGAGGCCCAGAGGTGTTCAGCTGAAACATTATTTCTCAGTGTGTCTGTGAGGGTATTTCTAGATGAGATTAGCATTGGAATCTGTGGACTCAGTCAAGTACATTGACATTCGAATGTAGGTGGACATTATCCAATGCATTGAGGGTCTGAAAAGAGCAAAAAGTGGCAGAAGGAGGAATTAGCCCCTTTTCTTTCTGCCTTCTTGCTTGAGCTGGAGAATTTCATGCACTGAGACTTAAACCATTGGTTCTCTTGGTTTTCAGACCTTCAGATGCTGACTGAATAATACTACTTACCATCTGCTTTCCTGGGTCCCTCAACTTGTAGACAGAACATCGTGGGATTTCTTAGCCTCCGTAATCACATAAGCCAGTTTCTCATAATAAATGTTTCTTCTCTCTCTCACTATTTGTATGTGTAAGAGCATATATTAGATGGCATATTGTATAGTCACTATTTTATATAAAATAATTTATTTATATAAAATAATAAAATAAAGGGGTCAGTACCAGTAATAAGTGGCAGTGCTCTTATGCACTTATTATTATGGAGCCAATAATTGTATGACTCTAGGTCTGTATGTGTCACCATTTAATTGTCTTTTCAATGGTCTGAATTCTCAAAGTCCCTGTTTTTCATGTGCCCTTCATATATGAAATCTATGTATCCATTATTACTTTTGGCAAATAAATAGTAAAGTAAATAAACAGACATTTCAAAATACTTTTTTTCTTGATGTACTGTTCTTCCCTTTAAATTACATGTACTGAGGAAGGGGCTGGCTTTTTAGAATCCAAAGCACATTTCCCACCAGATGAGCCAAGATTTGCAGCTTCAAATATAGCACTTGACAGCAATGCTTAATAAAAAAGATTTAAATCCACCTACAGCTTTATACTCAAGAACATATTACACCATCTTTTAAAGGCAAAACAGTATGAGAAAAATGGTAATGCAACAGTTCCCTGGTGTGTATTGATTCAATTTGAGCATTTTGATCTCATTACATTGGTTAATTTTGATTGGGATGGTTAACTCAAGTTAGGTTTAATTTGGTGTTACAGAATTTTGGTATTATAAAAGTCAGAAATCTGAACAGTAAGAATAAATGACACATATTAACCATAATAAAAATTTAAGGCTTGACATACCTTAAAGTTATTTTTAGTTTGTTTTAATTTAGCTATTCTAATACCTGTCTGGAGTCAGAGAGATCTGGCATCATGCATGGTTTTGGGCAAGTTGCATATCCATTCTAAGTCTCAGTTTACTCTTACCTATGATGGGTCAACTCTAGAGTCACTCCCAGCATTACTGTGAAATTAAGTGAAGCACTTGGATCATCAAGTGATAGTGAATGCTTGTGTTAGTCTGCTTGCCTTTTCTCCGAGGTGTGTGTGTGTGTGTGTGTGTGTGTGTGTGTGTGTGTGTGTGTGTATGTGAGAGAGAGAGAGACTGACAGAGAGATTGACAGAGAGTGAGTTCGTTCTCTTGTGTCTCTTTTTTTTTCTGGATTAAGGCCTTATCCTATGAACTCACTGAACCTTCATTACCTCTTCACAGTTCCTGTTTCCAAATAAGTCACATTGGGGTTTAGGGATTCAACATATGAATTTTGTGGGGACACACTTCAGTTTAAAATAGTTCTCAGAAATAATATAGCATTTTTCTTTATTATTACCTTATATATCCATTCAGTCACTACACAGCTTTATCTTATGTGGATATGAGACTTTGTAAATGTTTCCTAAGTTAAGGTCAACTAGAGTCTTTGAGGGACTCTCCAGAACAAAGTAGCTTAAGTATTGAATGGAGTCACTGATAGAACAAGGTATTAATTTGATCTCTAGAGATATATAAGTGAGTGATGGTGTATATTTGGGTGGGTAGGGGGGTGCTTTTTACAAGGTATGCTACAAACAGAAGTGGCTTGAGTCTGGACAATATTGGCTTACTAGAATGGACATTTTGAGACATCTTACATGATTAAGGCTTTTCTTAATACTAATGCTTCTTTCTTTTCCTTTTACCATTTTCTCTCTAATTAAACTGATCCGGGACTCTGGGTGCCCATTTTAGCTGAACTGGAAATCTGAAGTCAATGCTCAGCTAAATGCATTATTTTTTTTTCATTTTATACACTGCCATCTACTTTCTGCCTCTTCCCATCCCAAGCATCTGACAGGTGGTAGGAGTTCCTGTCTTGAAGAATCAAGCAACTCTTCTAAAATTCAATGCCTGAATTATTCATTTGATTCTAGCATTTGGGGGTCACTTTGCTGACCATGAAAGACTGACAACACAGAACGAACATTAGCAAGATGAGAGGCTTGGCTTCTTAGTTGAAGCAATTTTGAAAGTAAATCAAATTAAGATTGGGATCTTAAAAGAGTTCTTTCCAAGACTTAGAAATGACAGGCTGCCTGGGGGTTGGGATAGGAAGGGATCTGTACAGCTAGACAGAGCCACCTGCATTTCCCTGTAGAATAATTTTGAAAGATTTTTTCCCCCTTCTTCTTTTGGCAGGACATTTGTCATCATAATAAAGAATTGGTATTTACCAGATCCTTTTAAACAAATAATCTGGAAGCAACAGGAGGAAATCTGCAATAACTTACAATCATCTCTTAGCTTAGAGCTATTTAGATTTTTCACAGTATTCCTGAAACAAGCGATGTTTATCCAAAGTTCAAGACTTCCGCAAACAAATCTGTGCTCTTGAAGGTGACAGCTTGCCTCTGGCATTCTAAAACTAAGGCTGGGGTTTCATGCCGTGTATCTGGGCAGTAGGTCTATGGCTCCATGAGCAGTTCATGGGGAAAGGCCCATCTTGAGGAGAAGGACTACTCTTCCCAAAGCTAACGTGGTTTTTAGGTTAACTTTAAGACTGGTGAATCCAGTTTTATACTGGCCATTCAGGGAAAATGATGAGTAGAAAATCTGATCTTTAATCTCAGTAGCATCTAAATGAGCTAACCTGACATGATCTAGCGAGCATAAAGACCATACAGTGAAGTACTGTACAATATGACTGTAGAACTTACTACAAGTGCTTAACACTTCACTGAAATGGAGAAGGTGGGACTGCAGCGAAGTTTTTTTTCATTGAAAAATATTTATCAAAACTGAGTGTGGCGGCCTATGCTTGTAATCCCAGCTTCTTGGAAGGCAGAGATTGGCAGGATCGTGGTTCTAGGCCAGCTTGGGAAACAAGTCAATGAAACCACCCATCTCAACCAATAGTTGGATATGGTGGTGAGTGCCTATCTTCCCAGCTTCTACAGGAATTATAAATAGGAAGATCATGGTCCAGGCCAGCCTAGGAAAAAACATAAGACCCTATTCTAAAAGTAACTCAAAAGAGAAAGGGCTGGGGGTGTGACACAAGTGATAGAATTCCTGCCTAGCAAGTTTGAGGCCCTGAGTTCAATGCCCAGTGCCACAACATAAATACATGCATATATATATGTCAAACGCCTGTATCCACTCACTGAGCCGAATGGAGGATGATGATAAAGAAGATATGGTCCCTAATCTAAATGAGTTTATGTTCAAATGGGGGAGAGATACATTAAACAGCTAAAAAAGAATTTCAGATTAGGAAAAGGACAATAAAGGCAGTAAAAATTTACAGACTATGAAAGAGGCAGGTGATACTTAGGATAGTGTGGACAGGGAGGGTCTGTATTAGGAGATGATATTTTACCTCCTATGGATGACAGGAAAGATCTACCCATAAGGGTATTTGGAGGAAGAACACTGCTGAATAGGAAACCACTCATATGAAGGGCAACCACTAATGACTGAGCCTGACTTAGAGTTGTAAAAATGACCCAGAATTCTGATGCTGCAGATGGCAGTGGGAGGAAGTGAAGGTGGGGGGTAGAGGGAGTGATTTTTAAGTTACTGGTATACCTTCCCTGCAGAAGTGGGCCAAGTAACACACTCAGAACTTCCTGATGCACCACAAATACAGTGAAACAGAAAGTGATTGTGGCTATCACCTGATCATTCAGACTGCCTTCGGATTGGGCAATACAGTTTTCCACGCTTTCTGAAGAGCTTTTGTCTTTCCCTACTCAAGAAGAGAAGACAATTTAATGTTACAATGTTTGCTTGTAGCATGTGAAATATGCCTTCCTAAAGACAGCTAATCTCTCTCTCTCTCTCTGTTTCTCTTTCTCTCTCTCTCTCTCTCCCTCTCTTTTTTCTGTGTGTGTGTCTAATGTGCATGCATGTGCATGTAACAGTCTTACATCTCTGAAGTCTGAAGTCTGACTTGGGGTGGGCCCCAGCTTCCTTTCCTTGCCTCCTACCATTCGCTCACGTGTCACTTGAGATCTGCCAGGCCCCTCTCTAATGGTTCCCAGGGCTGTGCCTGGGGCTATGGAGTCAGGCAGACTTTTTTCCATGAGGGTACAATTCTGGAAGTCCTTTCTCTTGCTGCTCTGTGAAAGTATGACTTTACTTTAGTGTTTCTGGCTCCCATTCTTTGGAAACCATTGTGAGAGCTTTCATCATAGCACTCAGTTCTGGCCCACCCAACACGGCATTGCACCAGTGGAAATTCTGCCCCTGAATGGAGAGTGGTGTATTATTTCAGATAAGTCATTAACCAAAAGACGCGGAAATTCCCCTCACAGTGCTATCTTGAGCAGAATGTCACTTTGGTCTGTGTTTAGTTGTAAACAGCCTCAGGCTCTGAAGAAAAAGAAAGCCTTGTACCATTAGACTTTAGGATCAGACCCATGTATACTCCATAGCTTACCCTGGAACAAGATCTTGAGCACAATTTCTGCTCTTGTACCAGTCATAGGAAGGCTTGCCTTCCCAGAAGTCATCGTGTGTCTAAGAACTCTCTGCTGTTTTGCTCCTCTTTCATTAAGAGGAATAAGATAAAGTAAAATAACAGGCATGACAAATATGTATAAAAAGTAACTCTTTCATAATAAAAAAAAAAAGCTTCAGGAAAACAAGCCCTCATGATGAAAAGAGGTAAATTCTCTAATTTATACAAGAAAGGTCATGTTAATATCCTTGATACTAGGTACAAATATAAACTGTTCCATTAATATTCAAAAGGATAAATATAAACACAAAATTAAAGCTCTGAACAATCTGAAAATATAACTAAATTATATATAGTCAATATTTTCAAGAAGGTGATTTTTCTCATCTCCGTGCTTAGAAATATAAAATAATTTTTGATGAATATTACATTTACCATATTGTGATTATATTGTAAGGTTCTCTGCAAAAATTTGCCTTCTCTCAATGTCTTTTTAAATTCTGAGATTGAGACTCACAGCATTACTTTGAAAAGTGTGTATGCCCTTCCTTTGAGGAAATTCACATCTTTGGAAGTATTACCATATCTGGGAGTAAAGAACAGAACGGGCATTCTGTTTGACTTTTCAGGTGAGATTCAGTGAAATGTTTATACTCACGTCAGCAATCACCAGGGTCAGGAACAGAATTGAACCAGAATTGGAATGTCCAGCCCAGGGCATTAACCACTGGTCAAAGAGGAGCTGAGCACTAAGTCAGTGCCTCCAGCTCCACAAGGAGGAGTGGATGGGGAAGGTGACTGGGGCTGTAACCATCCTACTCCACTCAATTCTGTATTGTCCATTATGGTTTCCTGCTAAGCACCTCAACTGCACCCAGTATTTAATCTCCCAGTTCATCACTGGGAGATTATAGGATTACCTGGGATAAAAAAGAGAAGATCATCAGATCAGTTGACCACAGGTCCAATTTAGGCTTTAAAACTATAACAGCTTCTTGGCTTTTAAACAAGCCTATCAGCAACTTTTTCTTTTTCAAGGCTAAAGCCATCTTTTCAAGGGCTTCTCAGAGTTGGAAGGCAATGAACTTGTAAGTGTCCCTAAGAATCCACAATGGATAGGTATGTAAGTTTCAGTTTCCCTTTGTCTATAAAATCAGAATAATAATATGTACTCCTTAGAGTTGCTGAAAGATTAAGTCAGATAAACTAGTAAAACTCATAATACTGTCTAGAATACAGCGAATCCTCAGTAAAATAAGTGATTAATATATATCCATTGTCTTTTTTTTAAATATAAGTGATGTCTAAGAAATTGAACTAGCCCCTTTTAATTTGTTTCAGGCCATGCTATACACAGATAACTATATCCATTTCTCTATCCATGCAACAAATTTTTATTGAGTCTCTACTATGTTTATTTTGTAGCAAGCACAGATTCAGGTGCTGGAGACATAGCAGCAAAGAAGTCAAACATAGTCCTTGCTCCCTGCTTACATATTCTTTTGTGGAAGAGATAACTAAACAATAAATAAACATACTCAATATAAGAAACATCAGGTAATAATATATGATTGGAGAAAAACATAAGAAGACTGAGACTGACTGGTAGAGATGGGAATAATTTCTGATTGCATGATAGGGAAGACCTCTACTGAGATGATGGTTAAGTGAAGACCGAATTCAATGAGAACAATGGATGATCTGGGAAAATAGGATTTAAGATCAAAGGTTCAGTAACAGCAAAAATCTTGAGGTGGGAAAGGAGCTTTGAATTTCTAAGAAAAGCAAGAGAGACTCAAGGTCTTTGTTCACCTCTACTGCTATAGCAGCCTCCTCACTCTTTTCCTTGCTTTGGCAGCTGCTATGGTCAACTCTCCAAGCAACAACCAGAATGCTTTGTAAGAAAAATTTAGATCAAATTATGTTCTTTCCCAGATCACAGCTCTATAGTGGTTTCCAATCTCACTTAGGAAAATGTCCAACATCTTCATGTGGCTTTCAAGGGCCACCCAAGATCATCTTCCCCTGCCTATGTTTTCGACCACCATGCTCAGGTAAGTTACTACTTTCTGGGAGGGAGGGAGATAAACATGGTAAGATGCCAGTTGGGTGCTGCTGTAGCAGAATTAAAGGTCTGAGTGGTAGTGTTGGGGTGGGGTAAAGTGGTTAGTTCGGGGATATATTTAAGGAAAATGCTGACAGGTCTTCATAACAGATTGACTATAGGCTCTGGCTTTATGTCTTTTTGGTTTCTACAAGTTGACAATAGTTGTTAATGACTTTTTCTTGCTTGAGCCTTCTGTTTTCCTGAAGGCATTATTTTTCTGTAGCAAATGAAAATGTGACAGATGTAAACCATTATTTTTTTAAGTGATCAAATTTTTCCCATGAAATTTCATCTCAGCATAGCCTCAAAATTGAGCCAATTCTTCATAATAGTAGTGAAATATTAGCTCTAGAGGGCTAGTATTCTACCAGTGGATTTTCCAGGGCCCTGAAAGTAAGGATGAGAGGATAAAAAAGATGAAATTTTGATCACATTTGTAAGAATTATTTGTACATCACTGTTTTGAAATAATTTTAATTGAAACAGATATTCAGATTCTTTGGCTAAAAAAGGGTTTTGGATATCTATGTGTGTCATTTCTACTGAAGAGCTTATTTCTATAAGGTTGAGGCTGTTAAATAATGAGAAACATCAACATGTTTTGGAAACAACAGAGGTGATGGGCCTGGTAATGACATGCAAGGCCCCAGGTAGTCTGGCTCTCACCCACTTTTTGACTATCCTTTCTCTTATTCCCTGCCTTTGCTCCACCCACAGGAGTCTCATTGCCATTCCTAGGATGTGCCACCTTAAGTATTTTGAACTGGCATAAGTATTTTGCCTTTTCTTGATATGCCAAAAGGCTAACTCACTCACTTTGTTTAAGACTTGCTCAAATTTTGCCCTGTCAGAGAGTCCTACCCTGACTACTTTATTTCAATTTGCACCCCTGATCCTGCTCCCTTGCTCCCAATCTTTTTTACACATATCCTAAACTACCATATAATGTCCTTATGCTTTATTTGCCTCACTAAGATGAAGTGCCAAAAAGGCAAAAAAATTTAATTGAGATTGCTCTGTGACATAGCCCATCCACCTTCTATATGCCTAGCATATACTTGACACCCAAAAAATATTTATTGAATGAATAGATAAATTTATTTTTGTTGTAACATGGTGAGGTGAAAAGTGGAATGAAAGAAACCTCAAGATAAGGAAGACCTAAGCTGTGTGCCTACCACAAATTCAGATATATACTTCCACTACTGTGAAAACTTAAAAAAAAGCCTCATGGGGAGAAAAAGTGGCCGGACAGAGCTACCCAGTTGATCCCCTGGCCCTAAGTTGCTGGAAGCTAAAGATCACCCTCAAGCCCTGCTTCAGTGTTCTAAATGAGGAAGTAACTCATCCTTGGGAGAAGCTTCTAAAACAAGTGTGCCAAAGGAAGCTGGCACTCAGTGCTTCTGAGCCCTCCCCTTTTGGACCAGAGCCAAAGTCCTAGGAGATGGGACTGGAAAAAGAGTGGGGCTAATAAAAAACTAAGTCACAGGGCAGCTCTGTGCTGTGGCCTAATAGTAGGGTGTGATGATGTTGGGGAGAATATTTCCCTACATACCACATCAGTTGGGAACTATTGGCATGTCAAGGAAAAATGGCCTCATAGGAAAATAGCAGAACAGTTACTCCAAGAATATCTTCTGGTATCTGGGTCTTAGGGAGAACTGCAGGTGATTTGCACAGTAGCACAAGAATTCTTCCCTGGGGCCATAGTGCTAGGTCAGGAAGTCATTGCTAAAAGTGGAAAGATTTAGAAGAATCCAGTCACATCACTAGGGTGGGGAGGACCTAAGAACTGATATATTATTTTTTATTGCTGTGGCTTTGCTACATCAAAATGGTGTGCTCTGAGGAAATTTCCATTATTGGTCATTGTCAGCATGGAGAGAAAATAAGAGTACTGGACCCATTTACAATGAAGGATTTTCAAGCCAAGGAGGTCTTCCCAGGCACTGACTCCCATAGCTCATGCTCCTCCTTAAAACGCAGTAGTGGAGGGAGTGGGTTGTTCCCTGTGAGGATGGCTAGGATTCTTGATCAATCAGTAAGAATTGCAATTCAAAATCCCCATGAACTTGGGAATTTGGGGAAGGATTGTGGGGTAGAATCCATGATCACACTAGGTCTATCAGATTGCTTGGCCAGTTTCATCTGCTCTGGTTTCCAGGTACTATGGTGTAGATCTTCCTACTGAACTGTGGAGATCATTTGCAAATGAGCTGGTAGTGCCAAAAGGACGAGAAAAGAACTAAAAGATCAATTTCTCTGGGATCTTTTCCAGGCTGCCTGAAAATAATACAGAAAGCAGAATTCTTTCTAGGACTTTGGCAATTTTATTTCCTCTGGAGAAAATAAAAAAGGAAGTAATGAGGCAGGAGCTAATTTTTTTGGGGGGGGGAATTTCTCAAAGTCATACAACTTAAGTAAAACTACTTTTAAAAAACTCTTTTGAGGCAGGACCCTGAAAGTGAAGTAAAACCAAAAATGCACAAATTTTGGAAATTTAATTCTTTCTTGAGTGTTCATGTAGCAAATTAGAGTTGACTTCTAGGCCACTGGTAAGAGAAGCCCCAAATTGGTTTAATTATTTCTTTTTTTTTCCCTGAATATTGCCTACTTTATTTCACAAATGCAGTAACTATTTCTTATGCACTAAATACTACTCTATTTTGTGCTGCTACAACTTAAAAAGGAGAATCTAACTGACATTTAAAAATCCGCTGCTAGTTCTTATTACTTCTAGCATGTTTCACCGTTCCTGTCCTAATACTCTTGCTTAACTAACATCATATCAATGTAAGTAATGTTTCAGAAATGCAAATGACAACACAAGAATCTGCAGCATCTTGGGAGCATCCTGAGTTCCAAAGTCCCACAACTTGAAGACTGTCGGGAAAGAGTTGTGATATTGCAGCAGGACTCCCTTCAAAGTCATGGGGAATAAATTCTTTAACTTAGGAAGGATTGACCATCTAATGGATATGGAGTTGGTGAGGTTTCTTATTTTCCTATTTGTTGACACAATACAGTTGTTCTAGGCACCCTTTATTGTTTTGGAATAGTACCAGCTATAAATAATCATATAAATGAAAATTTATATCTTCTTCTTGGTTTCCTTTCCTGGTAGCTTACTGCTGAGGGGCCCTGGAGAAGAAGTCATAAACTCAATGGTATTTCCTTTTGTTTTTTGGACCTGTGAGTAGCAACGCTGGCAGATCTGCTGTATAACTTTGGGGACTGCTCTTGAAAACAATAATCAACTTTCTGAGAGTGTAGGGCACAGACACCAGTATTTTGACAAGCTCCCTAAGTAACTCTGGGGGAAGCTAAGATCCAAATGTCTGAAGATTGCATGGTTGGGCTCAAGTGACCTCACTAACATGCTAGAGATACTTCAGTGGGATGTAGGGGGTATGTGTGTGTGTAGAGGTGGGGAAGAAGGACAATGGAAAGAAAGCAGTTATATCTTGGGATATACAGAAAGAAGATAAAATTTCATGGTATTTCTTGCAGAACAACTACCATTTCAGAAATCCCTTGATTCTGGACTTAACCTGAGAAAGAAATGAAAACCAAAGTAACCTCAGTGAGTGCTGACAATACATTTGATACTGTGGTGAGTATATGAATTCATTCATTAACAATTATGAATGACATTTGACATGACAATCACTGTACTAAGTGTAGGTAGGGGTTACAAAGACAAAAGAGACAATCCTTATCCTGAGAGAGCCTGCAGATAATTGCTACCCAGAGAAATATGCTAAATGAAGGATGTTTTGGGAGACTGGGAAAGGTTCCCAACTCAAACTGGGTGGGGTGAGAAGTGAGTCTAGGAAAGTTTCTAAGAAGAGCGAGCACTAAAACGAAATCACAAGTAATTCTTATTCTAGAATTTACTACAGCAAATAGTCCAGTACAACTGAAACAGAGAGTGTTAGGAGATGGATAACACAGGGTCAAGATAGGGGAAGGTAGCGCTTGAGATGAGACTGGAGAGGTAGGTATACTGGAGCCAGGCAACAAGTTGCCTTTTCCCCCAGATACAGCAGGGTCTGCTGGAACAGGGAGAGCAGGCAGGCAAGATCATGTTTGTGGTGGAGAAAGCAAACATGGTGGCAGCATGGAGAATGAATTAGGAAGAGGTGAGACTGGAGATGGAGCCTGGTGGCCTGAGATCAAGAAGTGGGTATGAGAATGGAAAGGAACAGATTGACAGAACTTCATCCACAGTTGTTTGGGGGCCAAAGAGGGAGAAAAAATTAAGAATAGCCTCAAGTTTCTTTTTTGGCAGCTGGATGACTCATGGTGCATTTACCACTCACTATTTATTTTAACATGGCTCTTCTTTTTGTCTTCATAAATCTGATGTCATTTTTAATATATAACATAGAAAATCTCTGAAAGATCAAGTAGAGAAAGGGAGGGAAAATCCAAGCTGTCCACCTTGTAAATTGGGAGCTAAAATCCAAATTTAGGTCAACCTTTGAGTCTATGCTTCTATGTAATTTCCCAGGCAAATGCAAAACGTAATAAAGCTAAAAAGGAAGAATATGGCTTTGAGTAGGCTACACTCACGATAGAAACAACATGAGCTAAAACTTGAAAAGTAGACTCCCAGTACTTGAAATTTATTCTTGACTGCAATCATCATGGTGAGATATGACCTCCTTTTTGACAAGGTAGTCAGTGGTTTCTTTTCTGTGTTATACAGCCTTTCCATACTTTGCTGATGACAGATATGGATTGAACCAAGATTTTTAAAGGGAAAAATGGCTGTTAAGAATGTCTTTATTAAAAAAGTGAAATAAAATATCTTAACCTTTGTTTCAGAGATTTTCCTTATGCTAATTCCAATTTGTTTAAAAACAGGCATCTTTCTGGGAAAGTTTAATAACAACTTAAAAGTTTTAGATTTCCATTCTAAAACACAGATTTTATTTTTTTACCAGATTCTTAAATCACAGTAATGTGTAATGAGACAAAAAGAGAGAGTATATTGAATATCTGGCTTTTTGATTCAGAGAGTTATTCAGGAGACCTCATGATGCCAGGCCACTAACAGACATTCCATTCCAATAAACCAAACCTATGCTGGCAGTGAGGTAACCACTGCAGCCTTCAGGTACACATATTTATCTCTTTCATGATGTGGTCTACTTTGACTTCTATTATTTCTTTGACAGAAGTTAAATTTAGTCTATATGTCTAATATCTTTGAAATTATTTTTGCCTCTCAGGTTTGTTAGAAACAACTTCCTTGTTAGCAGAATGGGCTAGTGCTCATTTGTGATATTCTTAGAATCTACTTATTCATGCTTTGAGTTGGCCATATGTGAAAGACAAGTTTGATTCAGATTTGCCTCCTATACCCCCCACAAAAAAAACCTTACCTTTATCAAACTTAACCTCCCTAACTATACTTTTTCTCTCCCACTTAAAAACACATAACCCCTATTCAGGAGTCAAATTTGTTGGTTGAACAATTTGTTGGTTTGTCATTTGCATTTCTTGGACTTCAACTTGCTGGGGCCTGCTTTGGGACTCCCATCACTTCACTTTGCCACTGTTGGACTACCTTCACTCACTTTGAGCCATTTCTATGAGGTGTAGCTCATAAATGTCATCATAAACTATTCAGAAAAATATGTTTCAACAACTATGAAGCCAGATTCAAAAGAACTCAGTTGTGTGTATCTGGTCAAAAGGAAGAAGAGGTGACCTTTTGATGCCAGGCAGCATGGTAAGGAACTGCTAGTCTTCAAGCCTTCAGTAGTGGTCTGGACTGCATTTTCTCTGGTGGTCCTTGCCAGCAATGACATGTTCTAGCATTCTTTGCTATAACAGCAGCCAGCAGACTTGCAGGTCAGCTATTTTTCTTTTACTTTAGCAAGTTAATAGGGCCCCATTTCCCCAGTGTCTAAGAATGGGGACTTTGAGTCTCCACCCTTTGCTAGCATGTCATGTAAATGAGTAAATGCCACCCTCCCCCCATGGGCAGCAGGCCCATTTATGCAAGAGAACAATAAGGAGATAGTTCCTTTGCTTCTGTTTCTTGGGCAATGCAGAAGGAGGTGGCTGAAGCCAGACACATCGGCTCCATGCACAAGCCCAAGCCTTTTTCAAAGTCTCACCCTATTGAGCAATAAGAAGGTAACCATCTCCATCTTAACATTACTGGTGACGATGTTATAACTGGATTGGCTAGTTTTTTTCATTGAAACCTTGGCTTAAAGGGTGTGTCTAAGTGTCTGCAAAAACATAAATGGAAAGAATCAAAAGGGAAGAGAGGCAAAAGTGAAATCACCCCATTCTTGGCAAGGAAAAAAAAAGATTCCATTTTAGAATGATGGTAATTAACACTGAAGCTGAACAAAGAGCTAGTTTGAGATACCAACAAATCACATAAATATAAGGATTCCCGGGTCTGTGAAACTGGGGCACCAATAAACTGAATTATCTAAGTATCTAATAATTTATCATGCAGGCCAAGTGTACTTTGTACTAATATGTCTGAATTCTTCTGTTGAGCTAGGGCTTTGCCACACCTACTACTGAAAGCATTTTCTTGCCTTTTTGCCCTGGAGCCTGCTGTTCTGTCTACTTGAAATGCCCTTCCAGTCTTTTTACACATGTGGAATGAAAATTCGCTTTCTAAATTTCATCTCAAAGGTCTTCTTGTGTGCCCAGGCAGAAATGGTTGTTCATGAGAGACTCTGTTTTGTTAAATTAATTAATTTAAAGTCATATAAATTTTCACTCAAAATGAAGTATTGAGTTTTACATAAACTATAAAATTGTATTTAGATACAAAGTTAACAAAATATGTTTCACAAAAAGTTCTTTTTAAAAAAATTATTGTTATACTGGGGGTACATTGCGACATTTACCAAACTTCTTACAAGGTATCGTAATTGAATTCACCCCCGTCTTTCTCCTTTGTCCCCTCCTCCCAGTTTCAACAGGTCTCAGTTTTCCATTTCCATTCATAAGTATGTAATATTTCTACCACATTTACCTTCCTACACCTGTTCCCTGCATTCTCCCCTTTTCCACTAGTGCCAGTCCCTAGACAGGATCTGTTTTACCTTCCTGTTCTCCATCACAAAAAATTTCTTGAAGAGGTTAAATGTAAATAAAATGTAATGGGTTAATAGCATTTATCATAATTAGAAAGCTCTGTTCATAAAATGTAAAAAGTAAATGGAAACTAGAATTTCAAAGGAAATTTTTACAATACATGTATTTGATATATACTTGTATTCAGAATGTATGTTATTGAACAGTAAAAAAGCAATTAAAACAAAAGATTGAAACAGACTTGACAGATAAAATGCATCAAAGACAGAGATCAGCAGGATGAATGAAAAACCATGATAGAACTAACTATATCCTTGCTACAAAGACACAATTTAGATTCAAATGCATAAATAGGTGAAAGTAAAATGAGATCTATTTGTCATGCACAAAGCACACAAGGCTGGCTGGACTGGCTGTATTCAAATTAGACAATATTTGACAGACTTATTACTAGAGACAAAAGGAGACATTTCAAAATAATAAAAGGTACAACCATTAGGAAGATATAACAATGTAAAACTTGCAAATCTATGATCCTGACAACAAGAAAAAGCACATGAGAAATAGACAATTTAGCAAGAAAGCTGGAGATTTCAATAATGGATATAACAACCAGGCAGAGATCAATCAACTTAGTTCTAGAAGACTTGATTAGCACCATTAACTCAACCTAACAGACATTTGTAAAAGTTTTCCAAACACAGAACAAAAATCATACGAAGCACACAAGGAACTTGTCCAGGATGATCCCTGTATTAAGCCATAAAAAACTTCAAAAAAATTTAAAAGAAATAAAGTTAGACAAAATATATTATCTGACTATAATGAAATAAGGTTCAAAATGAATGACAGAAAGACATTTCAGAAGTCTACAAAAATATTGAAATTAACCAACTAATTTCTTTATTTTCTTATCTAAATCAGAGGGGCTGTGTTTAATTAAACAAGGTTAGCATTGGCACATTTATTACCCCATGGAATTGTGACTTTCTTGAATTTGGTGACCATTTGTTGTTCATTTCTGGATCCTCAGAGCCTTATATGGCTCTGTGTGTTAGTGGGTGCAGAGTTAGTTTTGTGTTAACCACAGTGTGGAAAACCTTTAAGTCGTTCATATTTTAGTGATGATGATATTTGTTAATGGTGAGATTTGATTTTTAACACATGTTTTGGATGGCTTCTTATAGCTTTCCCATTTTTATATAGGCTTCTTATAGCTTTCCCATTTTTATATAACCTAATGGTGATTGTGAGGTATGTATATTGCTTTCAAAAGAGTTGTATTTGGGTGAGCAATATTTTCCTCTTGATTAGAATATAAGACTTGTGGCATTTTGTCATGTAGGTGAAGGGAAATATGGGTGTAGATATGGCTGAGAAAACTAGAGTAAGTTGGAAAAAGAAAAAATTGGATCAAAAAGGTAAATTTGTCTTTATTACAATATGGTGTTTCTTAAAATTCTTAAAACTGGACCAAAGCTACCTTCATGCCAGATATACATATATATATATGTGTGTGTGTGTGTGTGTATGTGTATATATATGAGGTATATATATGTGTGTATATATTATATATATGTATATATATATATATATATATTTCATATATATTTGGAGTTTTGTCTGGCCTTAACTCTAAAGGCAGGTATTTTTTTGTGAATAACTCTTATTCATTGTCAAATTAATCTTTAGTTTTCTTAAGGTACATTTACTTCTCTGCATTCATTTAAATAAGATGAAAGAAAACTAAGATTCTGAATGTATCTAACTTCTCTTAGTCATTTGTACTTTAAAAATATTTCCTTAAAATTAAAAAAATGAATCTATGTGATTTGTAGGAAATTATAAAATGTAAATCAGCTAAAGCACACACAAACACATGTAATATCAATACCTGAATATAACCACTTCTAATGTATTTATTAACTCTATTGACTCATTCAGCAAATATCTGTTGGAATATAAACTTTATTTTTGGAGATTTTTGTTGGATCTCTATACCTATGTTCACACACTTTTATTTACAGAAATGAAAGCATAATGTTCTTGCTATATTGTGCTTTGCACACTTCTCTCCAGGCTATTCTTTCATGGATTCATTCACTATTGTCAATACATAATTGTTAGATGTTTTGGGTGTTTGGGATCTTCACTATCATAAGCAAGACTGCATCCTTTAAGTATTTGTCTTCTTGGCAAATTGTTTGCTTAGGAAAATTTTTTAAGTGAAAGAATTCTGGTAAACAATGAATGCAACTTAAAAGGTTTTGGAATATTTGGCTAATTTTTGCCCCAAAGCATTGTAGCACTCTTGAGAGTTCCTATTTTCCCATACCATTACAAATATGAAATACTATCATTGTTTAAAACTTTTGGTAATCTAATATATAAAAATAGCACATTATTTTAATGATTATTGACTTATTAGTTGTGTTGAACAGGTCTTTGTATTTGTTTCCATTTGTGCTTCTTTCTGGATTGGCTATACATTTTTTGCCCTATTTTAAAATTGGACTCATTTTTAATTGATTTGTAAACACTCATATATTAAAGATATTGACCTCTCTATATAGTAAAGATATTCATAAATAGTAACTTTTCCTTTTATTTTTTTTTTTAGTTCTTTTGTTTCTTACTTAGCAGAAGAGAACTTTCAGGAAAACTAAAAGAGAATTCGTAATTTGCTCTTAATGTTGACTCATTTTCAGGCTTTTGATCAATTATTCTTCTAAAGTTGTTTAAGAGCCAGGAAAGTGATGTATCAAATGGATGATTGGATGTATAATACCAAAGAACAATGTACTAAGCTCCTTTTCTGACCACACTAAGCCTTAAACTCTATAATCTACCTTTGGTACCATGTAGCATCATATAAAAATATTTTTTATTAATCATTATTATTTTAATTGCACATAGCTATTGAGTACAGTGTGATAATTTGATATATGTATACAATGTCTACTGAACAAATTAGGGTATCACTTTAAATATTCTTTCTAAAATTTCTGATTAATACACAATAATTGTATATACTTATGAAGTGTGACATTTCAATACATGTATGTGTTGATCAAATTGAAGCAATTAATGTTTCTATCTTCTTATCATTACTTTGTATTTGGAGACTTCAAGTTATGTTCTTCTAGTTATTCACAAAATATTATAATAGATTACTGTGCACTATAGACACTCTACTGTTCCTTCTGATACTAGAATTTATTACTTCTACCTAACTTTGTTTTGATATTTGTTATCTAAACACCCTGTGTCTCACCTAATCTTCATTCTTCCTTACTTCTCTTCCTTTGGTGGGAATGTAAATGGTACAGCCACTTTGAAGAACAGTATGGGGGTACCTCAAAAAACTAAAAATAGATCTATCATATGACCTAGTCATCCCACTTTTAGGTAGATATCCAATGTATATGATATACACATATAAAAGAGCTACCTGAATGCCTGTGTTTATTGTTGTACCATTCACAATAGCTGAAATTTGAAATCTATCTAGATGCTCACTACATTCTCTTTATTCATTCATTTGTTGGTATATTTCACAAAGGGAGTATTATTTGGCTGTATAAAAGACAGATATATTATTTACAGAAAAATGGATAAAATTGGGAGGTATTATATAGAGCGAGAAAAGTCAGACAGACAAATTCTGTATGATCTCTATCATAAATAAAGATATATTTTGAAAAGATAAATGTCTATACATGAAGGTACTACTCTTATAGGTCACAATTTGTTGGATTTCTAAGAAATGAGATGTTGTAATAAACAACTGATAGGTTTGTATCTTTGGATCCAAAATATAAATCCAAGAGATACTATAACCCAAACAGAGAAAAAGACTCTTCTGCATAGAAAAGGAAAGACAGCTCTGAGGCCATCTTTTTCCTACCAGGCCATGTAATATGAGTTGATTTTTCTGTTAATCTTTATCCAAATAAGACAATTCTTCCTCATCTCAATCTTTCTGTTACTAATATGATTTGTTTAAGGTAATAAGTATTCTCCATTCCAGTTCTTTGTATTTCCTAGCTATGGACAGTTCTTTAGTCCAATAGAAATATTAGTGTATTGGGTGTGATTGTAATAGGATAGAATTTTTAAAAAGTATGTATTACGTGTTCTGATTTTTAAAAATGTTATACTTTTCCATCATCCACATCTGGATTAGAAGTACTGCTTAGAGAAGGCCCCTGTGTCTGAGCAACACCCAAGTCTTAAAGGAAACCAGTAAGGAAAGACAATTGTTTTTTTCAGCCTGGTGGATGAGCAAGTAGTCTGTGGACAGAATTTTAGAAACAGAACCTTCTTAAAAACTTGTGTCAAAAGAAGTAACTATGAAAAAGGATAGAGAGAGAAATGTGTGCAATAGAAATGTGTGCAATAGAAATGTGTGCAAGTTACGCTTGCACACAGCTATCTTTGTGCAGAATGTTTGGTTGTTCTTGCAGGATTCTGTTTTTTGTTGTTCAAAATATTATTAATAATCTTATTATGGCAAGTTTTCCAAACAAGTCTGGTTGTAGTTAGTACCATATAAGAAAGACTTTTACCTTTTTGTCTTTTAGAGAATTCTAAATTAGAATAATAATCTGTGCAGATTGGGACTATGTTCCATGCACGACCTAAACCTAGTGTTTCTAAGTTCCCATCAGTTCATGTTCTTTAGTATACAGGAAGAAAAGATGAAAATCCTTAGGAATTCTCAGGAATTTCTCTAGTCACAAGTTGCTTTTGTCTTTAAAATACTTCCAACACTCTTTGTATCCTTTATGGACATCTAAAAATCTTGTTTAACAAGTAACTATCATATTTAATAGTATTCATACATAACTTTTTTGTGTGTAATATTCAAATGCTATAAAATGACACTGAACATTATTGGGTAGTATTCAAATTGTATAACATTCAGATCACTCAGCACTACAAAGAATTATGTCTTGAAATTGCCAACTTACAAACTTAATTATTATTTCCTAAACTTGTTATTTCTTGGAAAGCCACATTCTATGTGTATAAACATACTAATATCCTAATACTAACTTTATTAGCAAACATGACTTTCTGTTAGCATCCACAAGACCCATGACTACTCAACTGTAACTTAGCAACAGCTGGAAGCAAGACTGACCCATCATCAGATGGTGACCACTTCTCTCCTTTGTGCTCTCTAGATTCCCAGAGATGCTGGTCAACCTTGACTTTGACTCTCTGTGTTTACATTTCCTGCTCTTGTTTTTGAACTAATGTCAGTAGAGCTCTTCAAATCATCAACAGGTCTATATGGGCTGTTACATTGTATCTCTTATGGGAGAAATGGAAGGAATTATTCCAGTTTTCTTAATTTCTTGATTTTTTTCCCTCAGGATTTAGAAAAACTATCAGTTTTCCAAGAAGGACTAGGAAGATAGTCCTAAGTGGAAGCATTCCGCAAGACTGATCTCCTCCAGGGCTGAGCAGGGCTACTCCTTGCTTACTCAGGATGGGTGGAAGGCCATGTGACATGACAGGACCACATGGGATCAGAGATCAGAAACTGGGTTTTAGACCTGACAGCTCCACTAACCATAGTTGTGTAGCATGGTGTCAGTTTTCTAACTTCTCAGGGACTTCACTCTTACAACTTTAAAATTAAGGGCTCTCAATAGTTTAAGAGAAGCTGAAAGTCTTTCATCAGTGTTTGATAGTTTCAGTGTACATGTCTTCGTTAAGTTTATTTCTTTTGACTAAAATTGTTCTCAAGTATTTTATTCCTTTTGATCTTATTGTAAATGAGATTGTTTTCTTAATTTCCTTTTCTGGGGTTCCTTGTTAATGCATAGAAACACAACTAACTTTTATATGCTGATTTTGGGAGGGGTGGAGTCTATAGATTTTTCTGCAAGAAAGATTGTGTGACCTGCAAACAGAGATAATTTGACTTTCTTTTTTTGATTTGGATGTTTTTCTTCTTCTTCTGGCCTAATTGCAAGGATTTCCAGTACTATGTTGAGTAGAATGATTAGTGATGAGAGTGAGGGTCCTTGTCTTGTTCTAGATTTTAAAAGAAAAGCTTTTACTTTTTTTACCTATTAGTATGATATTAAGTGTGGGTTTTACTTACTTATATATGTTTATTAATTTTTAAAATTATTGTTGTGCTGGGGGGTACATTGTGACATTTACAAACATTCTTACAATGCATCATAGTTGAGTTTACCCCTCCATCATTCTCCTTTACCCTGCCCTTATGTTTATTAATTTACCTGACCTTTTTGTATCTAGGTAAGTTCTTTTTAATATCTAATTTGTTGAGAGATTTTCATCATGAAAAGAGAATGGAATCTTTTTTTTTTCCTAAATGCATTTTCTTTCTTTTATTATTCATATGTGCATACAAGGCTTGGGTCATTTCTCCCCCCTGCCCCCACCCCCTCCCTTACCACCCACTCCGCCCCCTCCTTCTTCTCCCCACCCCTTCAATACCCAGCAGAAACTATTTTGCCCTTATCTCTAATTTTGTTGAAGAGAGAGTATAAGCAATAATAGGAAGGAACAAGGGTTTTTACTGGTTGAGATAAGGATAGCTATACAGGGAGTTGACTCACATTAATTTCCTGTGTGTGTGTGTTACCTTCTAGGTTAATTCTTTTTGATCTCACCTTTTCTCTAGTTCCTGGTCCTCTTCTCCTATTGGCCTCAGTTGCCAATAGGAATCTTGTCAAACACTTGTATCTATTGGGATAATATGTGACTTTTTATTTTGCAATTATACTCGTATATGCGGAATATAAAGTAATGAAATTCATAGAAGCAGAAGGTAGGATAGAAGTTTCCAGAGACTGAAAGGAGTGGGACAGGAAGGCATTTAGTCACAGGGTACAAAGTTTCAGTTACACAAGATGAAAGAAAACCTTAGAATCTACTGTATGGCATAGTTCCCATAGTTTATAATATCATAATACCTGTTTCAAATTTTGCCAAATATCACTCATCAAACAAATGAATGGATTCATACAAGTAAATGGTCCATTGGTTATGCAAGTGAATTTATTGAGTTGATTTACGGACATGCAGAACACTTTCCACTGACTGCAAGGATGTATGCTTGAGTGAAAGAGATTACGCTCAGTATTCCCTCATAGTCAATAATTCTGGGGAATAACATGCCATATCTGCGTTCTTCTTGAGAGGTTTTTAAGAAGGCCTTTATCAGAAGCATTTTGCATAATTAAATCTTTTTATATGTTTCCTGTAATTTGGGTAGCTGTTATTTTTGTATTTTGTAAAATAAAAGTTTCAAGAGGATACCCATATGTTTGGGTCTGGTGAATTGGCTAATTCTTTATATCTCATCGACATTTACAGATCTTCTTTGAAAACATTATCTTCAGATTTTTATGTTATCAAAACCTGCTCAAACCAGCTTAAACTAACCAATCTAGAATAAACAAATTGTTAAGTTACACAAGGAACATGTGCTAGTAACCATATTAGTACTTAAATAATTATTTAATAGTCACTTTTTTGTAGTAGCTGCTGAAGGCAGATTTTAAAGATGATCTAGCAATTTACAGAAGGATGAGATCAGTGGCATTTTGGAAAAGAGGTATTTTCTATGATAGCAGATGAGAAGGTTTATGGGCTCAAGAATCAAAAGCAAACCAAAGAGGATTTAGAGATAAGCCTATTTCTTGAGGAGGCAAAATTAATGTCAATCAGGTAGCCAATGGGAGAAGTAACTTAAAACATTTGGTTGTCAGAAAGGTAGTTGGGGAAAGTCAATGAAAAGAGAACTAAGTCAGGGAGAAGTGTTAAGAGACCATTCTGCGATGGTGATTAGAGGTTAAAATAAGAGTGGAGCAGTCCATGGTCTGTTGGCTCCATTGCAATGGGTCTGCAGTGAGGCAGAATGTCATGGTAGTGGAAATGTGGCAGAGGATGTGCTCACTTTATGGCATCCAGGAAGCAGAGACAACCAAGAGTGAGCCTGTGCTGGTGAGCTTCCTTCTGCTTTTTTTCTGTATACAGCTCACTCATAGTATAGTAGAATTGACAAGAAAGGCTGGAACTGGGTCTACCCAGAGTCCCAGCATCTTACACTAAGGAGACAGAAAAATTTGTTCAGGAGCCACAGGGATCCCGCCTTCTCCCCAGCAGGTGGGATCCTGGAATCCTGTCCTGCTTTCTGACTTACCTACTGTAGTCCATCTTTGTCCTTCTTAATTGAGAAGGAAGATGGGGAGGGCTTAAGTAGTTTCCACTTGAGTCAGGATTGATTTGGGAACCAAAGAAGGAGGTAACACACACCATTTAACATTTTCTGGGAAAAAAAATCATTTTTCCAGACCTTAGTGACACTCGAAAATATCAATTGAAATCTATCCAAGTACATGAGCAGAATAAAAGCTCTTTGGAGGAATGTGTTGTGCGTATACTATCTTTGGGCAATTGTTGTACTCTTAACTGGTGCTCCCTGTCCTTTTTCCCTACACTGAGGAGCTGAAAGGATAACATATACATTTCTCACATTCCTTTGCAGCTTGTATTATGGATACTTTTTGATATTCACGTGGAATAGATTTAGTGGAAGGCTGTCTTCTTGTAGTGGTCACAGCTGACAATCAATCTCTAGAATCTACACACCTCTATCTAGTCAGCTGCTCATGAATGGGAGAAAAGCCATGTTCACGGTAACAATATTATCACTACTAGCAGTAATTTCTAAAAATCAGATTCACAATAGACCCTGAAACCAAAATGCCTGTGGCAGTCCCTGAATTAAGTTATTTTTAATCTTTCCAGTGATTACACAACTATCTACCTTCCTGTATTAAATTCCTTTCTATTAGCTCTACCTAGAATTATTGCTATTTCTTGTTGTAAATCTAGACAAAGGCAAAGGTACTTTTGAGTCTATGTATAGATGCTTGGAAGGCTACCTCTGTAGGTTGTACTGGCTCTCTCTTTATTTTGTTTTTTTTTAGTCATTTATTCATATGTGCATACATTGTTTGGGCCATTTCTCCCCTCTGCACCCCGCTCCCTCTTCCCCCTCACCCCCTTTTCTCCAATTTTGTTGAAGAGAAGATATAAGCAATAATAAGGAAAACAAAGTGTTTTTGTTAGTTGAGATAAGGATAGCTATACAGAGAGATTCCTAGCATTGCTTCCATGCACAAGTGTGTTACAACCCAAATTGATTCAACTCTACCTGACCTTTTCACTAATTCCTGATCACCTTCCCATATTGACCTCTGTCGCTTTAAGGTTTCTGTATTAGTTCCTCTGGAGTGGGGACATCAAACGCTTTCATGTTTTGGGTTTCCTACCTATCCCCATAGCTCCCTTATGTGCTTTCCCCTTAGCATGTGACCCAAGTCCAACAGCATTGCTGCATTTGCCCTATATCTAAAGTCTGCATATGCGGGAGAACATATGATTTTTGGTCTTCTGGGTCTGGCTAACTTTGATTAGAATGGTGTTCTCCAGTTCATCCATTTATTTACAAATGATAAGATTTCACTTTTCTTCATGGCCAAATAAAACTCCATTGTGTATAAGTACCACAACTTCTTAATCCATTTGTCAGTAGTGGGACATCTTGTTTGTTTCCAGAACTTGGCTGTTGTGAATAGTGCTGCAGTAAACATGGGTGTGCAGGTGCTTCTGGAATAACCCGTGTCGCATTCCTTTGGGTATATCTCCAGGGGTGGGATTGCTGAATCATATGGCAGGTCTATGTTTAGTTCTGAAGAAGCCTCCATATTTTTTTCCAGAATGGTTGCACTAACTTGCATTCCCACCAGCAGTGTACAAGGGTTCCTTTTTCCCCACATCCTCGCCAATACATGTTGGTGGGGTTTTTGATGATAGCTATTCTAACAGGGGTGAGGTGGAATCTTAGTGTGGTTTTGATTTGCATTTTCTTTATGGCTAGAGATGGTGAGCATTTTTTCGTGTGTTTTTTTTTTAATTTTTTAATTTAATTTTAATTTTTTCTTTTGAGAAAGTTGTGTTTAGTTCTTTATGGGTTCATTGATTTGGGGAAAGTTTAGTTTCTTAAGTTCCCTGTATATTCTGGTCATCAGTCCTATGTCTGATGTATAGCTGGCAAATATTGTCTCCCACTCTGTGGGTGATCTCTTCAGTTTAGAAACCATTTCTTTTGTTGTGAAGAAGCTTTTTAATTTTATGATGTCCCATTTGTCCATCCTTTCTCTTAGTTGCTGAGCTGCTGGGGTTCTATTGAGGAAGTCCTTGCCTATGCCTATTACTTCCAGAGTATTCCCTGCTCTTTCCTGTACTAACTTCAGAGTTTTGGGTCTGATATTAAGGTCCTTGATCCATTTTGAGTTGGTACTAGTATAGGGTGATAAACATGGATCTAGTTTCAGTCTTTTGCATACGGATAACCACTTTTCCCAGCAACATTTGTTGAAGAGGCTGTCTTTTCTCCATCATGTGTTTTTGGTGCTTTGTCAATAATAAGGTGGGCATAGCTGTGTGACTTCATATCCGGGTCCTCTATTCTGTTCCACTGTTCTTCATGTCTGTTTTTACGCCAGTACTATGTTGTTTTTATTGCTATTGCTTTGTAATATAGTTTGAAGTCAGGTATTGTGATACCTCCAGCATTGCTCTTTTTGCTGAGTAGTGCCTTGGCTATTCACAGTCTCTTGTGTTTCCAAATGAACTTAGGGGTAGATTTTTCAATCTCTGCTATGAATGTCATTGAGATTTTGATGGGAATTGCATTAAACATGTAGATTGCTTTTGGTAGTATAGCCATTTTTACTATGTTGATTCTACCAATCCTTGAGCACAGGAGATCTTTCCATCTTTTGTGGTCTTCCTTGATTTCTTTCTTCAGGGGTTTGTAGTTCTCCTTGTAAGGTCATTCACATTCTTTGTTAAGTTTATTCCTAGGTATTTGATTTTTTTTTAGGCTATTATTGTAAATGGAATTGTTTCCACATATTCTTTCTCAGTTTTTTCATTATTGGTGTATAGAAAAGCTAATGATTTTTGTAAGTTGATTTTGTATCCTGCCACCTTGCTATAGCTGTTCATGGTGTCTAGGAGTTTTTGGGTAGAGTTTTTTGGGTCTTTAAAGTATAGGATCATGTCATCTCCAAATAGGGATATTTTGACAGTTTCTTTACCTATTTGTATTCCTTTTATTTCTTCTTCTTGCCTAATTACTCTGTCTAGGAATTCCAGTACTATGTTGAATAGGAGTGGGGATAGTGGATTCCATTGTCTCAGTTCTGATTTTAGGGGAAATGGTTTCAGTTTTTCTCCATTAAGTATGATGTTGGCTGTAGGTTTGTCATATATAGCCTTTACAATGTTGAGGTACTTTCCTTCTATTCTTAGTTTTCTTAGAGCTTTTATCATGAAATGGTGTTGGATCTTATCAAAAGCTTTTTCTGCATCTATTGAGATGATCCAGTGGTTTTTGTCTTTGTTTCTATTAATGTGCTGTATTACATTTATAGATTTGCATATGCTGAATCACCCCTTCATCCCTTGATGAAGCTGACTTGGTCGTGGTGTATGACCTTTCTGATGTGTTGTTGGATTCAGTTTGCCATCATTTTATGAGGATTTTTGCATCGATGTTCATTAAGGAGATTGGCCTATAGTTCTCCTTTTTGCAGGTGTCTTTGTCTGTTTTTGGGATGATTGTAATACTGGCTTCATAAAATGAGTTAGGCAGTGTTCCTTCCCTTTCTATTTCATGGAATAGTTTAAGGAGGGTTGGTATCAGTTCTTCTTTAAAGGTCTGATAGAATTCAGCAGAGAATCCATCAGGTCCTGGACTTTTCTTTTTTGGGATACTATTGCTGCTTCAATTTCATTTTGTGTTATAGATTTATTCAGATGATTAATATCCTCTTGGTTCAATTTTGGATGGTCATAAGTATCTAGAAATTTGTTCATTTCTTCAAGATTTTTAAATTTACAAGAATATAGGTTCTCAAAGTAGTCTCTGATGATTTCCTGGGTTTCCATGGTGTTTGTTGTTATCTCCCCTTTTGCATCTCTGATTTTACTGATTTAGGTTTTTTCTCTCCTCATTTTAGTCAGGTTTGCCAGGGGTCTGTCAATCTTATTTATTTTTTCAAAGAACCAGCTTATTGTTTCATTGAGTCTTTGTATGGTTTTTTTGTTTCTATTTCATTAATTCCAGCCCTTAATTTTTATTATTTCTCTCCTTCTGCTTGTTTTGGGATTTGCTTGTTTTTGTTTTTCTAGGAGTTTGAGATGTAGCATTAGGTCATTGATTTCAGATCTTTCTGTCCTTTTAACATATACACTCATGGCTATAAACTTTCTTCTTAGGAAAACACAGCAAAGGCAGTGTCCTATAGGTTGTGGTAGGTCATGTTTTCATTTTCATTAACTTCCAGGAACCTTTTAATTTCCTCTTTTAGTTCATCAATGACCCATTGATCATTGAGCAATGTGTTGTTCAACTGCCAATTGTTTGCATGTTTTCTACTGTTGTTTTTGTTGCTGACTTCTGATTTTAATGCATTGTAATCAGATAAAATGCATGGGATTAAATGCTGAGGCTTTCTGTATGCCCTAACATATGATCAATTTTGAAGAAGGTTCCATGAGTTGTTGAGAAGAATGTATATTGTGCAGAAGTTGGATGAAATATTCTGTAGATATTTGTTAGGGCCATTTGATCTATGGCATGATTTAACTCTAGAATTTCTTTATTGATTTTTTTGTTTGGATGACCTATCTATTGGTGATAGAGGGGTATTAAAGTCTCCCACTACCACTGTGTTGGAGTCTATATTTGCTTTTAGGTCCATCAGAGTATGTTTGATGAAATTGGGTGCACTGACATTGGGTGCATATAGGTTGATAATTGTTGTTTCCTTTTGGTGAATTTCCCCTTTTATTAGTATGGAGTGTCCTTCTTTATCTCATTTGATCAATGTAAGTTTGAAGTCTACTTTGTCCAATGTAAGTATTGCTACTACTGCCTGTTTTGGGGGGCCATTGGCTTGGTAAATCTTCTTTGGCTCTCTCTTGAGCCACAAATACAAGTCCATAAACTTACAGAGTAAAATGTCAAGTTTGCCACTTTTCAAGTCTTCTTTGGGAAGTTAAACCTGGTTTTCAGAACCTGTTAAAATTTAATTTACAAAGCAGACCTCTGACAAAGGTAAGTTAGCTCCTTTTTCTTTTGCACCATTTAATTTCTAGTTCTGCAATTTAATTTCAGTTGAAGTTACTGACAGCTACATAAGGGCCAAATGACCTCATGTAAGTTTTGCTAGCACTTTTTGTCAGAAAGACATTTGTTTGTTTTGGTAATCTTTATAAGAATAATCTTTATCATACACATTTTCCTTCCCTCTTTTTGCTTTGGTTCTCTGAAGTACAAAGTTAAATTAGAAGTTCATTGTGGAGATGTGAGTATAGCCAGGTGGTACAATGCCTGCCTAATGTTCATAGGCCTGGGTTTGATGCTGGTCTTTGTACATATTTCAACATCTCTTAAGTTATATTTCACAGACAGTGATATGAAATCTCTTGGATGATGTGCTATACATGAAATAATAGGTCCAAAGAATGTCTTTTCAAAAACAATTATTTTCTCAATATTCTGCAGTAGTCTTGGACCTGATTCACAAAAACAAGTAAGTCAAAGCAAAGCAAACAAGAATATCATAAACAGCAAAGAGTTAATTTTCAAAGTGTGAGTAAAAACAAAACACAAGAAATCCCTCTCCACTTTTTTCTTTCTAATATTCTCCTCACACAATTTCCTGTTAGTCTCTCTGACTTTTCTGAGAGATATTATTTTCCTTTCCAGTACCAATTTCAGCAGTGATGGCCTAAAAGGTTCTGGTGCCCCAAGGGAGACTAGATTATAGGACTCCATATGGGGTCAAAGATAGGAGGGTTCTTAAGGATTTTTACCAACAAAATAAAAGCGGTGGGGTTTCACTTCACTTCAAAGTAAAGATACCAATGCAAGCAAATTCTCTTCTTGTCATGTTGATAAATAAGCAGAAAGATCCCTTCCTGTCATGCCAATGGGAACATCAACAGCCTGAGTGGGGAATTGAAATATAAACTGTGGTGTTTTGTGAAATTCTCCATCATATAGATATACATACACATATATATATACATATACAGATATATACACATATATGCACACAAAATAGAGAGTGCATATGTACCTGTGTGTACACATTTATATGTTCATACTCCACACACACACTCAGAACTTGAGCTTTAGAAAGAAATTTTAATCTATTCAGCAATACACACCTTGCCCTTCAATGAGCTTTTCTTTATACACTACAGATCTAGAGACCTCCAGGAGTTGTAACACAAGCACCAAAGACTTCTGGGAAAGGTAAAATTCAGGATCAACCTTGATTTCCCACAAGGAATTTAACCATCCTAAAGGGGAAATCAAAAGCAATAATGAACACACTATCTCCTCTGTCTTTCCTTCTTTCTTTTTCTTTCTTTCTTTCTTTGTTTCTCTTCCTTCCTTCCTTCTTTCCTTTCTTTCTTCCCTTTCTTTCTTTCCTCTCTCTCTCTTTTGCTGGTGGTGTTGGGATTTGAATTCAGGACCTTGAGCTTGCTAGACAGGTGCTGTACCACTTGAGCCATGCCCCACTCCATTTTTACTTTATTTATTTTTCAGGTAGGATCTTCTCTTAGCCTGGGTCTGATGTCAAACTTCAGTACTCTTACTATGATTCCCGTGTCGTAGGTAAGCACACCACAGTCAGCTTATTGATTGAGACGGGGTTCTTGCTCACTTTCCATCCAGGTTGGCTTCTAATCCCAATCCTTCCTATTTTTGCCTTCTGAATAGCAGAGATTACAGGCATTAGCCACAGGCTCTGGCCTTTTCTTCTTGAAAGAGTCATTATTTGAGGTAGTCTCAGTGTCCTGTTGTTAATTTGTGTTCATTTTCCCACTTTGGTGTCCTGAAAGCTAAATGTGAGTTCTATTAATGAAGAAATGTTCACTTTCACTTATCAGTATATTTCTCAATTCCTGGACAGGTAGGATCAACACTAATTCACAGGAAGCTTGCTTTCTATAGAAAATGCTGTCCTGCTTCTTTGGGACCAGAAGGAAATGATGCTAAGGGTGGGACCAAAATTTCAACTGGCTGTGCTCTTAGCATAGCCAAAGTTTGCACATGCAATCAGATAGAACTTGGAATGGAGTTCTGGCTGCTTCTCAGCTCTAAACTCTCATGTGAAATAGAGATAATAATAGAACCAATCTCCCCTGGCTTTGAGGATTACATAAAATGATGCATATGAAGTGTTTAATAACCCAAGACCTGACACATACCAAGAGGTCATTAAATATGATATATTGAGACAGCTTTTAGAACTCTTATTCTTTTGTCTCTCACTGTGCTCTCTCACTGTGTCTCTAATTCTACCTGTACATCTGTGCCATGCTCTTGTCACTACTGACTGGCTAGTTTTCCTGTTTTAGTTTGTTAGTGTTGCTATAACAAAATATCTGAGATTAGGTAATTTATAAAGAATAGAAATTTATTTCTCACAATTCTGGAGACTGGGAAGTTCCAGATTAAGATACCAGCAGGTTTGCTTCCAAGATGGAAGATGTTGCTGCATCTTCTGGAAGTGATGAATGGTGCATCTTCACATGGTAGACGGGACAGAAGGACATAAATTGTCTAAGCCAGTTCTTACCGCCCCTTTTATAAAGACTAATTCATTCATGAATCCAGAACCCTCATGACTTAATCACTTCCTAAACAGCTCCACTTCTTAATATCACCACAATGTGAGGTGAAATTTTGACACTGAATTTTGGGGACTATCAGACCATAGCAGCGCCCTCTATGGTTTATTTCAAGTTCAGGAAGGAGCAACTGTAAGTTGACTGTGCTAATTACCACCTTTCTACTGAGTACTGTCCTTTCAGGTCATCTGTCATGTGAAGGTACTTACGAAAGGGAAGATGATATGAAAACTCTTTTATTACAAGTTACTTCATTCTGGGGCTATTAAGGAATGCCAATCAGTTATTATTAATACTTCCATAACCTCCTGTATTAATTACAATAGCCTTGCGTATTCAGGACTGAGATTAGAATTACATTTTGCATATTTATATTATTTTAAACACAAACTGAGAATATATTGTTTTGATGGGGTTGTGTTTAATTTCAGTGACAATTACATATGTTCTTTGTTGAGACAAAAATCGTCAAACTCAAACTTGGGAATCCAAATCTTTTATAAACTGACCCCTAGTCTCTCTTTCAGACTAGCTCTAGCTTAACACATGAGGGGAAGCAATGCCAGACTCTGCTTCCCAATCCCATGTATTTCTAATTAGCTGAAGAATTCTTTCCACTACAAATGGCCCCAAGCCTCAATAACAACAGCAATCCAAGCTAGCTTTTAATTCTATTGGAAGGTAGGTTAGTAAAGCTCTTATTATATCATGCAAAATGCCACCCAGCTGTTTACCAGAGATGTGTAAAGGCTGTCTGTTACTTTTGGGGTGGTTAATACCTGAGGCAAAATCAAGGAAAGAAACATGAAAGTTCTTGTACTACTAAAGGTTAATTACCTGTACAGGGAGGCTTAAGCATTCAGCTTAGGTACAATACTGATCTGTTTATCTCATCTAGATGGGTGTAACTTGACTGAAGGTATGTCATTGTTGGTGGAGTTTTGGATACAGATTTCTATGAGTGCATATGGAAGAATGAAATTTTAGTTTATTTAACTTTTTTTTTGTACAGCACAACAGTCAAAAAATAGACCATGAGTCAGCAAATTTCACAGAGGTGAGAAAACCCCCAAACATCTTCATATTAATGTCAGGATAACTTCCATTTCTCTGAAAGTGAAAAACCTAAATCTCTATTTTCTTAATGTGCCTAATGTGTTCATGTAATATATTCAAGAGAACTATAGGAACAAAGAACAATCACTTTAATGGACATTGGTTGCTCTTAGTTGTTACATGAGCCATGCATTGATCTTTTTTTTTTTTTGGTGTCATTTAATAGTTTTAACTTGAAATAGCTACATTTTAGCTTTAATGTTGGGCCAGAAGTAAATACACAGCTGGATATCTGTGCAATCAAGTCAAGATAATTCATCAGGTTGCAGGATAATTATGAAACCAATAGGTATTTTTATAAAAACAGGTACAGATCACACTTGTCTTGTAGAAAATTATAGATAAATATCATTAGGTAGGCTCTGAGTCAGCTATGGAGAAAGTGTTAGCCACATCCACCTAGAAATGTCCAGTTTTCTCTCCTTTTAGGATGGAGAACTGATGTAGGGCTGGGGGCCATGTGGGCACAGACTGACCCCTCTGCTCCACTCCCCAGTTGATGACAACCTATAGACAACATAATATTCAAATGAAAACGAATATGGGTGAAAATGGCTCAAATATTTCTTTGTGAAGGAGTAAATGTTGAGCACAGTACTGACAGTAGTTAGGAGTTTGCTATGTGTTCAAAGATTTCAAGCATTCTGCAGTACTATGTTGCCTTCACAATAGGGCATGCTATGTCATTGAAGTGGGATTTTAAGTGTGCAGTTTGGATATTCAGAATCTTCTGTAGTCTGGATATGGTCATGATGCCTTTGATTTGAATAAGAAGTAGGTGAACACCATGACTCAGGATGCCCGCAGTAAGCCACTCCATTTTTTTTCATGCTTACTGCAGGCGCACATAACAGTTTCCCATCCAAGTAGGTAGAGAAATGATCATAATTTCTGTGAAATCCCACTGCTTATCCTTGTGGACATCAGCATCACTAGAACATCAGAGCTCAGATGAAGCAATTGGGGAAAATGACTGGGGCCATATAGGGAACAGGTCCTGGTCAGGAGGGACAGGGAGCATAACTGAATTTGTTCCCATGACCTCCAGAAATCTCAGTCACCAGAGGTCTTCTGTGTTAACTTTTCTGTTTCCTCCCTCAAGAAATCAAACCTAAGAAGAACCAATTTAAAGATGTTTCTGTTAGTTCCGATTCCTTTGGTGAAAAGTGTAAGTTTTTCAGATATAAAAGAGGCTGCCCAGCACAGAGTTGGGTAGGGAGTAAGAGAGGGCAGGGAAATTATTAGGTATGTCCTGACTATTGTGATATAGTCATTTGGATAGAGATAGTGACAAGCAAGCCTAGCAGAGAAACCCAACAGAATACAAAATAATACACAAAAACATGCAATACCCAACTCCATTATTCTTCTAGTGTATATGAAAAAGATGTGCAATAAGAAGTCACAAAGCTCGATTTCATTAAAACGACAAAAACAAACACCCTCCCACAAACATATCCTAAAGAACAAACTAAAAATAACCCACAAGAATGAGTACAGTTTCCTACTTATCTTCTTTATGCCCGTCCCAACTTCCAGGAGGATAAAGAGTATCTTGTCTTATGACCAAGCTTAGATGGTGATCAGCATTACAAGAGGAAAGTTTCTCTAGTCTGATGTACACATTTTTTATTTCCTTAGTAGATAGGGAGCAGAAGAGAGTCAATTGCTTGGAGTTGTTATCTATTACACTTGATGATTTTTCTGAACACCCTCTTTGTGCACAGACTCTAGTAGACTTTGAAAATGTTAACTGTTTAGAGACCTTTTTTGGTGGGTTATGGATTTACAGAACTATCTTCTAGAAAGTGCACGTTCACCCAAACATTGTATGCACATATGAATAAAAGAAAAAAAATTTTAAAAATACATAACAAACTCAAAAAAAAAGAAAGTGCACATTCATAAAGGTCAATCCAATTCCCCTTCTCCTTCCTTCCACCTTTGCTTTCATCCATCAGCATGTGGTGGTCCTCACTAAGGTACAAATGATTGCAGAAGCTCTGTAGTGGGGAATGGAGACTTTGACAAATTAAATTGTGCTAGGAGCATGAGGCCCAGGCTTAAGCCTTGGTTGTTGTCATCCAGCCTCCCTAGTACCAGTTGACCCCCCAAAACACACAGGTTGCAATCATTGTGCCTTCTTCCTGGCAATTAGATATAGATGATGTTCCTCTAGGCCTGGGGCCAGATTGAAATGCCATTTCATCTTGAAGATCCATTGCTCAAGAATATATAGCCTATTGAGACCTGCCTGTTGTCCTGACTCCTGACCACAAAGTAGGAGGAACTTCCTCTTTCTCTGAATAACTAGGCCACTTGAACTTTTCCTTTCTCATGGAACTGATCATATTCTATCACCAGGCAATTCAATCACTCCAATTTCAGGACATCAGTCCCTTAATGACAGTATTTTTTTTCATTGATTTACCCTCAGTGCTACAAAGGAAAGGGCCAAAATTTTCCAGCTCTTCTCTGACTTAATCTATGCTTCACATGTGTAGAAGTGCAAAAACTAATTGCTAAATAAAGCAATTTTGTGCCCCAGGGTTTCTTTATCTCTTACCCTTAAACCTTACAAGTAGCTATGAGAAGCAAACCCTCAGGCAAGATTTTAACAAAATAAGTAGGTATTTGAATACATGCTACAGAAATGAAATCTAATATTTTCCTAGTTCTTTAACCAGGAACCATCTTGGAAAATTCAAGAGAAGTAAATGACTGACTGCAGAAAAATGAATATTAACCCTGATTCTTTGTTGGAATTTTTTCAAGCAAAAGCAAGAGCATTATAAAATTCATTGTGGTATGTATACAGTTGTTCATTAACTTATCCATTCACAAGCTACTCATGAAAAATAATTGTTTATCAGATGGCTTATATAATATATTAGTTTAGCACTTCAAGAATTCTGAGTATTAAATGATTCAACCTGTGTTCCATGTTATAGTTGTACTTCATAAAATGGTACTTTTCAAATTTTATATGCTTACACATCATCTGGGGAGCTGGTTACATGGCAGATTCTGATTCCAATGGTCCAGATGAGGCCAAGGTCTGCATGTCTAACAAACTCCAATGTG
This sequence comes from Castor canadensis, assembly GCF_047511655.1. Classification (NCBI taxonomy): domain Eukaryota; kingdom Metazoa; phylum Chordata; class Mammalia; order Rodentia; family Castoridae; genus Castor; species Castor canadensis. The sequence goes on from NC_133387.1 coordinate 46,316,137, forward strand.
ATGCTCACGCTGCTCACCCATGGACCATACTACCAGGAGAGAAGGTCTTAGGAGACCTTGCTGTTCTTCTCTGAATGACTCTGCTTAAGATGTCAGGTATAACAAAAAGAAGGCTGGTGCATAGTCCAGGTTCTTTATTCCCAGGATAATGTTTGGGGCAAGAGAGCTTCAACACTTTGAATATCTTTAAAATGGGTTTATAATATCAACCCCACCTCTCTTAAATGAGTTAAGATCATATGAGATGTATGTGAGAACATTCTAGAACTAAAAAGTGTTTGATTAGTAGTGATAATGACAATTACTAATTTCACACTTTAGTTAAAATGTGGAGTTTTGAGTAATAGAAATTTCAAATAGGAAAAAGGCAAAAGATTTTATAACACAGATATCATACTGTCTCGATTCTTTAACCAACAGGAGAGTTCAGTGTCATTCTCAAGGTGGTAGTGGTGAGAGAGAAATTAAAGATGGGTTTTCATAAAACTTTGCTCTGTGTTGGGTAGGGACAATTCTCATTTGTTCCCACTTAAATGGGACTCATTAAAGAAACAAATTCCATGCAGGCTTTGCTGTTGAATTTTGAATTTATGCCTGTATCAAATCTGACTTTTACATCCACCCTAGTGATAGCATACTTGTTCCCTTTTTCAAGATAAGGATCTGAGTTCCATGAAGGCCTGTCTCATTTTGCTCACAGAACATCCTCAGCAGTAGCACTGAGTTGGTATCCTAGACCATTTCTTTAATGAATGCACAGGACTCAGATGATATACATCTCATCTAAGATCATGACCAATTAAGTGATGGAATTAGGCCTTATCCCACATTGACTTCTCAACCAAATAAATGGCTTGATCTTAACATTCACCTCAAGTCCTTGTTAGAAATACAGATTCCTTAGATCCTCTAGATCCCTGGAGTTTCTCAACCTATCAACAGTATAAGCTGGACCCAGTTTTCTGTATTTTTCTTTGTACTTCATTACATCTCTTTGACTTATTCTTTTGTTGGATATGTGTTTGTGTGTGTGTGTGTGTGTCTGTTGGTGGTAGTACTGGGATTTGAACTTGTGGCCTCACACATGCTAGGCAGGTACCCTAACACTTGAATCACCTCCTTTTTTGCTTTAGTTATTTTCCAGATAGTGTCTCACAGTTTTTACCCAGGGCCAGCCCTGGACTATGATTCTCCTACATATGCCTCCTTCATAGCTGGGATCACAGGCATGACCTACCACACCCAGCTTGTGAGTTGAGATAGGGGTCTCATTAACTTTTTACTTGGGCTGGCCTGAAACAGTGATCCTCCCAATCTCTACCTCCTGAGTAATTGGGATTAAAGTCTCCCATCCCCCTTTGAACATTTATTTCTTAGACATGTAATATGGGTCAGTCATAGTTCTAAGTGACTGGGTGCCATTAGCAAACAAAACAGACAAGAATCTTTGCTAGTGGGCTTCAAGCCAGTTTGAGAAACCCTACAATATACCATGATGGTTCTGAATTCTATGTATTAAGTTAAAACTAGGATCAAAAGTGATCTCATTCATCCTTTCACTCAAAGTTGCTACAAAAAGTAAGGGCATCCAGGGCACATGAAAGTAATTTCAAGAGATCCTCTTTAGGGGACTGGCGACATGGCTTAAGTGGTAGAGCATTTGCCTAGCATACTCAGTGCTCAGGTTTCCATCCCTAGTACTGCATTAAAAAGCTTTCTACAAACCCAAACCAACCAAATAACCAAACAACAACCTAAAAAAAACCCCCAAAAAACCAAAAAAAAAAACCCCACCCCAACACCCAAAGGTCCTGTATGAGAAGGAACCAGCGGTGGCAATTTTTCATTTTGTATGCTTGTTTGGCAATGCTGGCCCTTGGTCTTAATGTCATAAGTACTCTCATATTCTCATTGGGACAGAGAACAATCCCCTAGCCCCTCCTCTCCCTGTCCCTTTCCTGTTGAGAACCATGAAGGTACTGATGAAGGAACTGTTGCCTGGAGGATGCTAAGGCCGAGCCTCAGCTCCACCACTTGAGGGCTGTTCAGCCCCTTGATAGGATTTGTGATTCTTCTTCTCAGGATCAGGCTCTATTTAGTTGCAGGAAAATGCTTTATCAAGACAATGTCAGATTTTAATTATCTGTAATGCTCTCACAGATCAATCATTTCAGAATTCTGAACTATTGCAATGAAGGGTCTTGATTGCTAACATTAACATGCATTGCCCCTCTTTTGTTTTTAAAACATGAATAGAAATTTCAAGCAGGTGAAGGAAGGGGGCAAATGACTTCCTGTGTTTTTAAGTGCCTGCTACTTTAAAAACCTGTAGTTGCTTATTCACTTAAATGAGTAACCTGCATAATTGTCATATTTTTAGTCCTTTAAAAATCTGTTTTTGCAATGGAAATCTTCATGCAATCAGTATAATCAATTGCAAAATTAATAAACTGAGGTGAACTTCCAACACAGCTTTTTCTGCTCTGAGAAATGAGGGGAAAAATATCTCCATGTGTGGTCTAGTCCTGAAAGACTTTTAGTAACAAATTCGGAATTGTATGGCCTTACCTTGAGGTTGCTGATGATGCTCATTTTTCTGTCATTTTCTTAAATGTTTGCTGTGCCAAACTCAGCATTTAAAATGGGCAGAAGGTAACAACATAGGGAAACTCTTAGTGGGGAAAAACAATTTCTGAAAGAATTTTGCATGAAATTTCAGTATAAACTCTCCAATTTTAGAAAATAGCAAAGCTAGTTACATGTTCATTGAAACATGAGGAGACTGGAGATTTTCATCTTGTTAGATTAGAGGCATGCTTCATTTGTTATTATAATATCAGAAACAAAAATTAACTCAGTTGCTCTATAGCAATATAGAAAGTTCAGAATATTAAGGACTGTGACTTCCTGTGTGTAATTTGAGAAAGCATTTAGGGGAGTTTTTCTGGTGGTGGCAACTTCATATTGCTCTAAGAAATACAATGGATCACTGAAAAATGGTTATGTTTCAATATTCATAATGTATCAATTGCCTGAATATCTTTTGGGGGCAATATCCACTTCATGTTATTGGTAAAGTCATAAAAGAGATAAGAGAGAAGATTTTAGCCCTTTCTAGCAATTTCTGTTTTGTATTTAAGTTCTTTTTTATTATGTGATATAAAAGGAGCCAGTGTTTCTGACTAGATGTTCCATAGTCTTGATCCACAGTACTTTGCTAGCTCTCACACTGGAGTGCACACTTCTGAATAAAACCACCCAAGGGTTTTATTACTGAACTTTGCTAAATTCAGTAATTTCTGATAATCTCTATGTATTCTGAAACCAAAGTCTGCAGAAAAATTTAGACATATATAGATAATATATAAATCTAACCAAATTATGTAACATATTCTTAAAGTTCTTTCTTATCCAAGATACCAACAAATCATGGTGTTCAAATGGAGAACAGTTTAGTGTCTCTTTTTGTTTACTTTTGCCACTTTAAATGAAAGTAACAGAACTAAACAAGTCAGGGTATGTTTTCTGTTCAGAATGAGCCTCATTTTGTTTTGTATACCACTGAAATGACCCCACTTTAAGTTTTGTTAATAAAAGGAAGGGCAGTGTAAAAAAAGGCAAACTTAGGAGTAGTTTTCTATGAAAAATCCAAGTCAAAATTGCTTATATCCAGAAAAGAGTTGCTTTTCATTTTGCTTTGTTAGGGAAAGAAGGAGACAAAAATTGGTGATGCAAACCTTAAGCTTAATTGCTCTTAAAAATGTTAATTACCTAAGTAGACATTTGCAATAAATATAGGCAATTATATTTTATAGAGTTGAAATATAATTTTGAGTTCTTTTTCTGTTTAATGCCAAATAAAAAAACACAGCAAAAAAAAAAAAACACAACAAACTAATGGACAGCACATTTAAAGAACAGCTCTGTGGATTTTTAAAAAATCTGTTCATTAAAAATAGTCTCATTCATACCATTGAAAACATGAGAGCAAAAGTAAGGTTTTTCCTTTTCAGTTTTTTTTTCTTTATTTCTTTCAATCCATGAAAGCAGAATTGTTTTTTCATCAACAGCGAAGACATAGGACACAATGAAGTAAAAGCACTATGTAAAGACATCCTTATTTAACAACTAGCTGCTATAAAAATAAATTATACTGTGTGACTCAGGGAAGTTGTTAATAATTCTACTTTGTTTACATTATACTTAGAAAGCAACATAGTTTAATGAGATCAGATATTAAGCTAATGGTGTATCTTGGAATCCTAACGTTTTTCAAGCTTTGCCAAAACCGTAGGCAGATTGAATGTGGGTAGTTTTTACTGATAGTGTTTTCAAAGGAGGCAATTAATAAGGCTTTCTACGATACAGAAGCTTAGCATTTATTACCTAAAAAGACCACTAAGTACATGTAAATTACTGAGCTGCTTTAAAATTACACAAAAATCTTAACAAAAATGGAGAAAAGAATTATGAACAATAATAACAATAAAGAACCTATGGAAACCCCATAATAAGTGACCAAATATCTCTCTCCCACCAAAAAATAAAAACAACAACAACAACAAAAAAAAACCATGCTGTCATGTTCTAATACAGATGAACAGTGTCTGGGATTCCCATTTCCTGCAGAATGAAGTTTCTTCCTTCTTATTCCCTGATCTTTTTGGACAGATTAGTGACAATGAAATGGACCACATTCAGTTTTTCATTTGTATGACTCACAAAAACATTAAACTTCTTAACCTTGGCATTCCTTACTTGATTTTTAAAGTAAGTGTGATATCCCAGTTGCCAATACTCTCTCATCCACCCTTTATTAAGGACACAATTGATTGTTACCATGGTAGACCATTTTTTCAGAATCTTAATGAAAACTACAAAAGTGAAAGTTACTGTGACTTTAGTTGCCACCAACCTGTTTGTTGCCAACATATAACATCTAGTGGGTGTCATCACCCAGCACAGCAGAACACTGTAGAAATCTCCGCAGATTTGTTGTTCGTTTTTTTCAAATTTGACTTCATATTGCTTCCTCTTTATCCCTACACCTAAGCTTTGTAAAGTGCAAAGCACAAAGTGCCAAGTGCCAAAATAAACAAACAAATGAAAAACACCAGCAGCAGCCAAACACCCACTTTGCCAAATTAGTGAGGGGCAGGTCTGTGAAATATCAAAATCACCCATTTTGCACCAGTAGAAATGCCAGCTGTGTGCATGCCACTAACTTGTCAAACATAGGCCCTTTTTCTAAGGGAAAGGTACAGCATGTGTTAGCACATTTAGCTCATATAAAAATAAATAAGACTAGGAAACAAGAAAAGCTTAATTTCCAAAGATAAGTGATATGATGTTCCTTCCTTCCTGTCTTCCTACCTTCCTTTTTTCCTTCCTTCCATCCATCCATGTATCTATCACCTTCCTATAGTTTCAGGGGGCCTCCTTAGCTTCTCCTGGTAGACTAGTTTGGGCTTCATCATAGCAGTCTGATTTATATCACAGCTTAGGACCCTAATTCCAGCAGTCAAGGTGGAAGATAACATTTTTTTCTGACCTATGTTTGGTAATCATACAGATTTTCACCACATTTTATTGGTTACAGGAGGAGAATCATACTTACTTCCAAATACACGAGTGTAAGGTTTAGAAGCTCTTGTGGGATCAGAGATACTGTGGATGATGATCTTTGAAAAATATTCACATAGTGTCTTTTATTCTGAAATGGTTGTCTTTATCAAACTGGAGATGCAATATTTTGAGTAAAAATAGTAAACTTTGTTAGTACATAAGTGAGGATAAATTATCATAGAGAAAGACATATAATAATAAAAAAGAAACCTAGTAAGCTTCTTTACTCTTCCAGGCAAGATATCTTATTTGTTGGTGATACCCACACTCCATGGGAATTCTAGTAATTTCCCACAACATCAGTCAGCCTTTGTTATCTCTTCAGTCTTAGGCCAGAAGATCTGAAAATATACCTTTAATTGAAACAGATTTGTTTTTAATGAAAATCTAGGAAATAAGAAAAACTGAAAAGTGGAGACACATTTGGCTCAGTTAGGTGAGGAAGGAGGAGAAAACTGATGTTAACATTGAATTGACAGAAGGAATGAGCTTCTTACAACCCACCCTAGTAATAATTTTTCTTGATGTCACTTTCCATTTCTGTGAAATAAAGAGAAGCATTTCTACTCCTCTCACAGAACAATGAAGAATAAAGCCAGGAAAATTTGGGGGAAGCAATGTTTTATTAGCATGTATCAAATGTACAGAGGAGTTTCATTTTGACATTTACATATGTGTTTACAGTGTATTAGGGAAACAATTTTTAAATCCATGGTTCTGATTAGAAAGGTTTGCAAAATGTCCTAGACAAATGCTTATGGGATACTGATACAAATTTTTGAGACTCTGCAGTGGACAGGCATTCCTCACTTAAAAATAAAAGTAAGAATGTGATGGTGTCCTCAGTGTTTTAAGTTCACAGGCATCAGAAGCTTCTCAAGGCTATTCTCAAAGGCTATTTCACAGAGACTGTGGGGAGCTCATCCTGGGCAGAAGGGTTTCCCTGGTACCCGGTGAAGGGTCAGCTCACTAATTTCCTTCTACTACCAAACACCTGAGTTGCAAGTCACCTCTTCAAAATTAGTAGGACTGACACACTGAATCTTCTCTGAACATGATCTTCTGGGATGAACAGTGCTCCAAAATTCCAAATCTATGGGACATTTAAGGTATGTTTATTGCAAGGCCTTGGGCAGGTTCTGGTTGTAGTCAGCTCCATGCTACACAGGTAGAAGGGTGATACTTCTTGGTGCTTAGATAAGATGACCATTTATCTTTAACATTCTTACCCACTGTTCCATTCCCATTAAATAACTCCTGACTTTAAAGGTACTAGGAAGGAATTGAACCCCAACTGATTTGTAAAAAGCAGATTAGAAATACGGCAATTATTGCCCAGCTAAGGAGATAAGAAAAGTTTCTAACAATCCTTTAAGTCAAATTATTTACTTGCAAGAGGCTCACCTGTATGACAAGCACAGTGTGATGCTTTTGTAAAGTCCTCTAACTTCTTTCTAAAAGAAGCTGTATTTAAGTAATCATCCATTTATATCACTTATACCGGCAAATAACTGTACACCAAGCAACACTTTGTACTTCTCTGAGAAAATTTGAAAGAAACAGATTTTCCTAAAATGGGATTTCAGTGATATTTTGGGTTAAACACTGTGCTTCTATTGTTTCTGTAATTTAGAGTCTTTACTACCAGTGAACAGAGAAAAGCAATGATTTCAGAGACTTTTGTAAGGCAGAGAATATAGATGGTGTTTCACATGCTTGTATTGCTCCTGTTGAATAACTTCCAGTGGGTTAATTAGTCCTGGAAAGAATTTCAACTCTGTCTGTATACTGGGCATAAGAACTGTGGAGCATGTTGAAAACTAGATGTAAGAACAAGTAAGCTATCCTTTGAATAAATAATATTTCATGAAGTCTAGATACACTGAGGAGGCATAACCCCACATGGAAAATTGAGTTTCTTTGGATGGAAAATTGATATAAAATGTAGGACTTTGAAATCAAACACCTGTCTGACTTTTACCGAGGAATTGCTTACTGTGGTTTCTCAATGTGAGCTTTGTATAAACAGATTAACTTTGCTTTTTAAGTGTTTCCAAAGAGCCTGGAAACTAAGAATTAAGTACTGCTTCTGCCCATCCCTCAAAACCAGCAGACTCTTACCCATGTTCAACACCTGTTGTTGAAAATCTACCACACAGTGGCCTTCATCTTCTACACCAACAGATGTGAAGATGCCGAGAGGTCCTTCAGATGTTTGTGCTTCTGGGTCTTCTGGGGGCACCAGGAAGGGGAGGGAAAATGATCCCGGAATTCCAAAGGTCACTGCTGGACTGAAATAATGAAAATTGCCCATATGTTTTTTAAAAAATTCAGAGGTGATTACTGGAAAGTCTGGCAATCAGACCAAGCAGAACTAAGTGGGCTAGTATTTCATTTATACATGAAGAAGAAAGATAAATAAAAGGAAGGTGTGCCAGAGTAGGAGAGAAATAATTACTATGTTCCTCAGCCTTCAGGCTATCACCATTAAGAAGTTCAAGCATAAAGTGGAAGATATATTAACAGTACCAATGTGATCAAGTACTAACCCTCACCTGCACAAGGACTCGTTTCTGAAAACAAACCATATAATATTTTTATAAGTGATTAAATAAAGTAATATTTTTTACAACAAAAGAATGGGCTATATACTTGAACTTTATTTTAAAGTACTGGTTCTGTCTGACTACTGTCTCTGTATGACTACTGTCTCTGTATGACTGATTTATTCTAAGGACATCTTTTTAATGTATCCTTCTTAATGACTAGGAAGTAGTGAAGAGGTCTGGTAGAGATGAGCCAATGTGGGTTGCAATACACATGTGAATGGGAGCAATGCTAGGAACCTCTCTGTATAGCTGTCCTTATCTCAAACTAGCAAAAATGCTGTTTCTTTCTTATTGTCTCTTATGTTTTCTCTTCAACGAAATCAGAGAACAAGAAGGCAGAACAGGTTCTGCCCAGAAGCAGGGATATGTGGGGGGGGGGCAGAGGGGGAGACAGGTGGCTCAATGTATATACATGTAAGTAAATGTAAAAATGATAAAATTAAAATTAATTAATTAATGCATTAATTTAAAAGTGTTGAAACCTTCTGCATGGTGATGCTAAATTATAAAATATGTAAAAAGCAATTTTACATATAAAATATGTTAAAAACTGTAGTTTCTGCAAAAAAATATACTTGGCAAATATATGTCACAATCTCTGCTTTGTAGTCTTTTGAGTCTGAGTTATTTCACAGGAGACCCGGAGGCATCATAGAATAGTGGAGAGCTCAAAGGAGTTGGAGGCTGAGTCAGAATTGAGCTGCCACTCCAGCTCAGTTAAGTTATTGCTTTTATTTATTCATTCACTTAATGAGTAATTATAGGCAGCTGGGAAGCGGCAGGCTCTGCCTGTGTACTGTAGTTACATAAGATTGACAGCTACCCTCCCAGAGCTTTTAGGCAATTTCAGATTGGTGTGTTCAGTTCTAGGAGAGCAGAATTGCAGTAGGACATGGGGGCCCTCAGGAGGGACCCCTAACTGAGCACTGTGAGTGGGATGAGGTCAGACAGTGCTCCCCAGGAGATGTAAAGACTGGTACTGGAGGCTTACAGAGGAGTCAGCCAATGAAGGGCCAGGAGAGGTTGTAGAAATACTGCTTTAGACACAGAAAGCACCTTGCATTAAAGCCCAAACAGATGCAATCCTTCAGCCCATATATATTTGTTTTGAGATGGGAAAGAAGCTGAGGTTTGTCTAGAACTGTAGCCTTTGTAGAAAAACTGGAGGTGATAAAGTTGTGAATACTATGTGGGCTCTCATTCAGCTTTTCTCTTTCTTTAGCCCAAAGGGTTTGTGGTAAGCCCCAAGGCTTCACTTAGAGTAACAAGGGGGAACTTTTAAGGCTATATCTACTCTCTTGAAGCTAGCAAGGTTGCACATCTAGGCTTTCCCAATTTTAGATACATCTTGCAAAATAAGCATACATTTTAGAGTGATGCTTCTAGAACTTTATACGTGCCAAAATATTACCTGGGGATTTTGCTAAAATGCAGATCCTGATTCAACAAATTTGGGTGGTCCTAAGAGCTCTCTTTAAAGTTCCCAGGTAATACTGATTTTTGTGGGTCAAGGACCTACTTTTAAATAGTAAGGTCTAAAAACACAGGAAGAAGGCCAAATTCAGGGTGACCAATTTTCTGAAAATCCCAGTATATTGAAGAGTTTACTTAAAATAAATCCTCTCTCTCTCTCTCTCTCCCTCTCTCTCTCTCTCTCTGACATATAGGCACACACACACACACACACACACAAACACACATATACACATGAATGTACATAATTAAAATTCATCTCAAATGTGTAACAGCTGGCCAGCCAATGGAGAATATTGTAACTCATCTGGTTACCATCAAACTTACAAACTGGGCAAGCAACTAACCTGTCCACAACCATGCTTTTAAATGAGTTTTTGCAGTTTGTTTTTCTTTCAGGTTTGTTCTTGAGTGCTAAACAAATGTCAAACAATATACTCAAATATCTGTTGCCTTCAAAATCCAAGAAGGCTCATCTGGTGTTGTTTCTCTTTCTTCATGGTGCAAGGCTCAAGTTGCAGCCAAATGTTTCTTCTTTATAAGAACCATCACAGTATGTTCCAGAATGCTGGACTTATAGAAACCTCCCATTGGGCCAGCCTACTAAACTTTCGTGGGTTTGCCTTTCTCTCTTTGGTATATATGTCCTATGAAAGCATTTGAGGTGCTTGGTTTTTTTGTTTTTCACTCACCTGACCCACCTAGTATAATATTTTCAAACAATGGACTTGGGTGATGTTTCAGAGGATGGCAACTTAATCAAGTTTCCTGCTAAAATAATTCAGAGATACCTGAAGCCTTAAAGATATCATCTTGCCTATATTTGTCCAAGTATTCCACCCTAGTCATCAGAGGTGGAATCTTTTCCAACTGCTTTCCAATTTTTGCAAAGGGGACCTGCTAGCCTGGTATACTTAAACAAGATAGCAATTTTAACCCTTAAAATCAAGGGCTGAACTGATTCTCAGCTACAACTGCCCTGAAGCTACACAAGGTAAAGAAACGCACTCAGCATCACAGAGTATTTCCAATTTCCAGCTAGTGCTTTGAATTTGAAGTTCAAGGCTTTCTGCTGATTTTTTTAAAGCTGAAGGAAAACATAATATCTTAGAAATTATTTGATTTACATTTGACAGATAATTAGCATCACTATTATAAAAAGAGCTTCAACAAAAGAAAAAGATAAACACAACATCAATAACAACAAAGAAACAATTATAAAACGGGAATAAGTTATGAAGAGCTAGTTCTTAGAAGAAATATATATAAATAGTCAACAATTGTACTGAAGGTTGTGATACATCATATAATCTATTTATATTACAAATCCTTAATGCTTATTTTTTTGTTGTTTACAAATATTCTCCACCCATCATCTTAGTAATCACCATAGTTACTTCAGCAATTAAGTGCCACAGTCACTTTATCTGTTGGTCTCTTCCTTTACTCAATGCCACCGTTGGTGACAGTATGTGTGGTCATGATATGATTGTATGCAGATTATCAGTGCTTGCTATCCTTCTGGCAAGGTGGTTTTCTGTTTATTCTTCAAATAGAAGTAACCCAATCCCCGAATTTCATTTTGAGGACCTATTTGTCAAACCTCATGCCTGGTATCAATTACCATCTTGGCTTATGTTACAGCAGATATCAACAGGACTAATCCAGTTGTCTCAAGAGATGCTGATCAATGGAAGCTGGCTGGAAAGAACCTATATTTTCTTCTTTTAACTATGCAGTATTACCTTTCACAGGTAAATTTTATAAGCCATCTGGAATTCACCTTTGCATGTCATACATATTTATTTTTCTCCACAGAATAAGCCAGTTTGCTATTAAACTTTCTAAATATCTATTATTTCTTCCTGATTGGCAAACTCCTATGTATATGCAGGTGTCTGTTTCTAAGCTCTGTATTTTATTCCATTGCTCTATTTGGTTTTTTCTACATCACTTTTTATCTTTCTGGTTATGTAGTATGCCTTAATCTCTGGTTGGCTATTTGTGCTACTTATGTTCATCCATATGCATGTTAGATCTGGTTTATTAAGTCAGTTAAGCAATCCAGTGTGCTCAATTACTAATGGATCATTTTAACTGCCTCACAGATAAGGTGAGTCTTTTCATTTTCAGGGCTTCTGTTTTGCTGAACAAGGTGTGCAAGTCAGAGATAAGCTAGATTATTCATTTGTCACCTGTGATTTTCCTACTCTACCTTTTGTCACACAATATTACATCCCTTGTCTTAACAAATATTGACTTGTGTTCTTGGCAGAGTTGCACTCCCCATTAATATGCTGATATTCTAACCCTCAGAACCTCAGAATGTGATTATTTGGAGAGAGGGTCTTAATTTTGTATGTATGTATGTATGTATCTACTTTTTTATTTTTTTACAGTACTGGGAATTTAAGCTCAGGATCTCAAGCTTGCTAGGCAAGCACTTTACCACTGAACCATGCCTCTAGGTCCTTTTGCTTTTTTGGTTTGTTTTCAGATAGTGTCTCATGATAATTTTTGCCCAACTGTTCTCAAACTTCTGCTTCCCAAGTAGCTGGGATTGCAAGTTTGTGCCACAATGCCTGGCCTTTAAAGGGGTAATTGTGTTAAAATAGAAGTAACGAAGTTAAAATAGAATCATTAGTGTGGGTCTTAATTCAATATGACTGGTATCCTTAAGAAGAGGAAATATGAACTCAAAATGTACTGAAGATAAACATGGAGAAAATAGCTACCTATGAGGCAAAGGTAGAGCCCTCAGAAGAAACCAACACCTTGATCTTGAACTTTTAGCCTCTGGACTTGTGAGAAAATTAAATTTTATTGTTTAAGCCACTCAGTCTATAACATTTTATTATGGCAGCCCTCACAAATTAACACAACTAAGTATTTAAAGAATACTGACTTAAAGGATATTTCAAATTTTAGCTTGGATCTCATGCCCATGTGTCTCAATTTACTAAGAGCCAATGGTTTCCATATTATCTAATGGTTCTGGAAAGACCAAATGGTCACCTTAGACATCTTTCTCCACCTCTATGCATTTCTTTGAGTACATATAAAAAAAAGTAAGTTTATCAGTTTGTTGTTATTATTATTATTGTTGTTTGCTATTATTATTTTGAGACAGGGTCTCACTATGTAGACCAAGCCACATCAGAATTCCTGTGAAGCCTGGGTTAGTCTTGAGTTCTAATCCTCCTGCCTCTGCCTACAGAGTGCTGGGATTACAGGTGCTACCACACCCAGCTTTACCCAGTATATTAGATAGGCTTTTGCACATTATAGGTAATCTATAAACATCCAGATGAAGAAAGAGAACTTTCCAAGTTTCAAACCTCTAAGACTTTTTAGTTTGGAGGCATGTCACTACTTTAGTTAATTTTAGTCTACTTGTTTTGTGGAAAATATAGTTTACACATTCACAGATGCAAAGTATCAAAGGCTTATTTCTTTCTTGGTTATTAAATAGCTTTAAGAAAATGTTATGTAAAATGAAGTACATAGTGATCAGAGAAGTGAAAATTAAACTTTCCCTGAAATGTCATTGGAACAAAAATTCAGAGAAATAATTCCAAAAGCAAAAAATTGATTGCATTTGCCAAATCCAAAATACTTCTAGCAATATTTCCTTGTGTCAATTGTCTCAGAGATCAGATACAGACTATAGAAGCAGCAGAATTCCTTTTCTGAATCTAGAAGAAGAGCTAAGTGGAAATGCCAGTGGCCTTACAATTTGAGATACTATATAGTAAAACATACACCATTTAAGAAATGGCCAACATAAAATACAGTGAAACCTTTCACTTTATTTCCCTCATACACAATTATTTTTTAAATCAAGACTTGTATAAGAATCATTTGCTGCTTGAACAGGGTACCATGGTGTGATGGTCTAATCCATTAAACACTTCCTTTTGCCTTAGATTTTGAAGCGGTACTTTGTTTCTCTCTTCTCTCTCTCTCTCTCTCTCTCTCTCTCTCTCTCTCTCTCTCTCTCTCTCTCTCTCTCTCCTTCCTTCCTTCCTACCTTCCTTTCACTCTTCCTTTCTTCTTTTTCTTCTTCTTGTTTATGTTTCTACTTCTTACTGTAGGGTCCAATTAAGTTTGGAGAAAACAAAGACCATTGACATTATACATTTGATGACTACTATGTTTGCTTTTTAAAGATTTCCCAACTGCTTTGTAGAGCCCTTGCTCTTCAGAGTCCACAATTTGGAAACTTCTAACTTAATAACATTAATTCAGCTTTATGGAAAACATAATATTTATTTTATTCTGACAACATGCAGTCTGAATGTCTCCATGCCTTAATAATTGATAAGGTACTTTGATAGATTTCTTGCATCCTAAAAGGAGACTCTTTCTTAGGCATGATTAAATGAAATCCAACAAAAAAAAAGTAGAAAGGAGAAGGTGAAGAAAGTGAAATATTTGGCATCCTCCAGTTACTCATTGCTAGAGGATTCCATTTTTCTACCTGGGCTCTATTAACAATAGAATAAATATGGAAAATCTTATGGAAGAGAGAAAATGCAAATAATGCTATTGTCTCCCATCATTCTTCCAACATTCCCATGGGGCAAATATTATTAGGTAAAAACATTAACCATACTTAATAATATTAAGTTAAAATTATTACTACTAATGATGTTATTATTAATAATATTAACTTAATATTATTAAGTAAAATTATTAATATTATGTAGAATGGAACTGCCATTATATATGTCAAAATGGCTGACTAGCAATTTCATATAATTTGAACTTTATTATTATAGCAGACCTTTGGTATTGGGTGTGTGGCTCCAAGGAGACTGCCTTTGAGGAAAAACCAATGTGCTTAGGTTGCATAGAGCTCAGTACTGCAGTGTGCATGCTTGATTCATTTTTCCCATAATATCACCCAAATTCCAGAAAACATGCTGTCTTTCAACAAGTCTCAAATTCTGACTTTCTCACTTAGATTAAGCACATAATGTGCTTTTTTTTTGGCTTAAGAAAACTACCATATTTTTTACCTTGCTTTTTGGGCACCATTTGCTTTTTTTGAGAGGTGAGGCATATCTGCCCAAAATTAAGGGAAGGGAAACACTCAGCAGATGACACAACAATATTATTGACTGACATTAATATGAAACTGACTGAGAACTTCTCTGCTTCAAATAAGCTACAGAACATGTGTGAGAATTTTAAATTTTTATTTCTGAAATTTTTAAAATTTATTTATTTATTGACCACACTTGGTCAAAATGGCATGCAATGAATCTGTGAGTAAGTAGGGTTTACTGCAATACCTTCATTTTGCAGAAGAGAATGCTGAAGTTTAGATGTCGAATAATTTACTGAGATGTTAAGTAGCACAGCTAGATCTGGGATATAGAAACCTAGGTGTGTTTGCCTCTAATCCTCACTGTTCTCCACCATGCTGTACCATGAGGTGAAGAATGTAGCTAGCCAAGAGAAAAAGAAGCATGCCATTCTTTTTCCTACCCATTGATACAGCAGAGAGATGGATAGCATTTTTTTTTGTCAGAGTCACACATATGACTCATGAAGACAGATCCAGACTTGTGTAAGTATATACATTCTAGTCTCCTCCCCTATGAACTTTAACTGTGCTAAATAAACAATGGTATTACAGTTCTTAATGCATGGCTAAGACAGGAACAGCAGTAGTTTTAAAATATGTAATGTATTAAGTCACCAAGACTGTGACTGGCTGGAGGACTCCCACACTGACTTTGGGTTGTCACCTATGTTTTCCCTTTTAGATTGTAAAACACTCAAGCACAGACACCATATTCTTTTTTTGAGATCTCCCTCCCAGACAGTATAAGTAAGAGATTACTAACCTTTAGGACAATGGTAGCAAGTTGGAAGTGGTGATAGTCCAACTACAGACAAAAGTATTGCTGTTCAAAGACAAAACAGAGCACCTCAAACAAAAGTTATGTGTACATACCCACCAGCTCCCTTCTTGGAAGGCTGCTTTTAATTTCCTTCTCTTTCAGTTTGGCAGTTTTGTAGCTACAGTCAGTCCTCCCTACCCTTTCTCCAGTCCTACTAGAATAAGAGCAGTTGATTTATGCTCAGAAAGTCTAATCGTATATAGAAGGTCATTCATGGAGAACTAAGGGGCCTGTTTAAACAGTGGTGGTCATGCAAATTAATGTGATTGCTGGCCCAGGTCCTGAAAGAAATTAAGTTGAACTGAATAGTAACCACGCTATGAGAGAATTTGATTTTAAATAAGGTTTGAAAGCACACGTTTTCACTCTGGGACCAGATTTTTTTTCATGTCACTATTGGACATTTCTCCTGGTTGCATGAAATTAATAAGCGCATATAACAGGTCTATAGAAATTGGTTCAGGTGGGAGAGGGTGAGTGCTTGGTCGTAGTATTGTTGCAGATAGAGAGATGCTTTTATCTTCAGTGTTTTATTAGACAACATGAAATGATTTTAAAATATAACTTTTTTTTTCAGTTGTCCTGTATTTGCCTTCCCCACACTATATGGGAACCTGAGACCAAGAGGAGCCATGGTGGGGCGCCTTCTCTGAACTCAGAATCCCTGTGATCTCGTCTTTGTACTAGCTCAACCAAAGTTATTTTTAAAGGTGTTGGTGGATCATTTTCTTTCAAACTGCTGTTTCTTTGCCTGTGGCTGTTCTGCTCCACCTATACCAACAATGGACAACTTGGGCAATTGGTAGGGCGAAGCTCAGGAATTTCTGGACGTGTATAGTGAAAAACAGGAAGTGGCGCAAGGTACCTTTGGCCAATCCCTCTGAAGTCCCACCCTCCTCCCCATTCCATTAATTCCCTTGTCCCATTGCTGTTTGGCTGCCACTGCTCAGCTTCCCAAAGAGACAGTAATGGCATTAGTGGGGCTTTACTAAATATCAATGAGATGGTCTAATTAAGTTCTCATGATTTTATTTTTACTTAATTTGCTCTTTGTTTAGAAGATGAAGCTAATAAAAAATGCTAAGACACAATCTCTGTGTTGGATCAGCTGTGAATAAATATATATACTGGATATATAACCTCCTTTCATATGGTAACTTGAACTCTGAGACACATAGAATGTATATGATATAAAAGTACATTAAAGATAATAAAATGAAGAACCATGTGCCCACCCCTACTGAAGAAATATAATGCAACAATGCCTCAGAATTTCTCCATCACCTCTTGCCTCTCAAAAGGAACCATAATCCTGAATATTGTGTTATTAATTACATTTATGTATACTTAAGTAATATATAATTTAAATTTGTGAGCTATGAACTTTACATAAGTGGAACCATATATATGTGAATGCCTTTATGATTTGCTTTTGTTTTATTCTACATTATATTTTTTGCTATGTATATATGACATTTGGGTTTTTTTTATTGTTGCATATTATATTGTTTGACCTCAATTTTTCTTCTGTTTATGGATAGTTGGTTTGTCTACAGTTCTTTTGATATTATAAACAATTTTACTACAAACATTAATGTACTTTGAATTTCTGAGGCACATGCAGAAGAGTTTTGCAAGTGTATGTTTGAAAGGGTGAAAGCACTAGGTTATAGAGTTTGTGCATTCTAAATTTAAGTGGGTAGTATGAATAGTCTCTAAAGTGCTTATATTATTTCACATCTGTTCCAGTAATTTATGAAATTTTCTATTGTCCACATTCTCACCAGCATAATTTCTAATTTTTTATTAATCTGTTTAGTGATACCAGGCTATAGTTTGAATTTGTATTTTCCTAATCAGTGCTGATACTAAGAATTTTTCAAATGTTTTGTGAATCATCCATGTTTCTTCTTGTTTGAGATTCCTATTCATATCTTCTGCTCACTTTTATTGGGCTTTTCACTTTATTCTTGTTGCCTTATATTTTATATGCTGACCTTTGTTGATTACATTTGGTAAAATTCAGATTATTAGAATAAATAAATTTAGGTTGCTATACAAGGGGTGACTACAAAAAGTGTTGCAAACAATATTTAGTCATCCAGTTACTTGGTTACATAATGAAATTGGATACCTCTCTTATTTCCTTAAAGGGTCCCTCTATTTAAAAAAAGTCAGTTACATTTCTATATAATAATGAGAAAAATTATTATGTTTTACATCTTTATCTACCTCTCTATCTATCTGTCTAGCGGATGGGTGTGTATCACATGTATAGACATACAGAGGCACATGAATATACATATATAGGCATATATAGGTATATACTGAATATGTAGCCAGACCTGACTACCACAATAAATATTCTAATAATTTGACATTTTGGAGGTGTTTCACATCATTTGTAAATACTGGCACTTGACTCCTTCCTTTCCCATCCTTTCACATTCTGTTCAGCTTTCTAGTCTTACTGTGCTAGCATGGATGTTTTAAAAAATGGTGACTAGAAATGCTGACAGTAGACACCTTATTTCATATCTGGTCTTAAAGCAATGCTTTACATGATTCTACCATGAGTCCAAGGCTTGTTAATTTTTATGCATATCATCTTTTTTTCAGGTAAAAGTAAGCATATTCTATTTTTACTTTACCATAAGGTGTGTTTTCAATTTATGAACACACATGAATTTTATCAAATGCATTATTTTGCATTTTTTTGAAAAGACCATGTTTTTCTCTCTTCATCTGCTGGTATGATGATGATGAAGATTATGTTAATACATTTTATCATGTTAAAGCTACCTTGGATTCCTGGAATAAAACCAAATTGTTCACTTTACATAATCATTTTACACATAGGGAAGCAGGCTATGTGATGATGGAGACAGAAAATAGGATAATAGAGATACAAACTGAAGATGGTAGAGGTTGCCAGAAGCCTCCAGAATCTTGGAAGAGGAAAGAGCTTCCTAGATGCTTCAAAGCAAGCATAGCCTGTTGACATCATGATTTCAGACTCTAGACCCCAGGAATTTCAGAGACCACATTTCTGCTGTTTTAGGTTAGCCAGTTTGTGACAATTAATTATGGTAGCCCTGGGAAACTAATACACCCTCAGTAGATGAAAAGAAAGCTTTGGCTTTCTTGTGACCCTCTCTGGTTTCCAAACTTCTACACCCTTAAGCAGTGACAAATTGGTTTGCTTGCCTTGCTTCTTGAGAACGAAGATGATAATACTCTCCAATAGTTCCACAGGCTGAAGGGCGGTCTGCCATGGTCAGTCCTATGAAATGGATGTCCAGGTTACATCACTCCTAATGGACTGCAGTCTGTGAGTGTAGGTAGTGAGGAAAACATGATGACTTTCACAGGGCTTGTTCTCTGCAAGAACTCTGGGACCATCACTCACGCTACCTAAGCAGTCCCTGGAGCACTGGGAAAGGCAGTGACAAAAGCAATTAGCCTGGTAGAAACTCTGGCAGGTCAGGTCCAGCTGATCATCCCAAGGGTGTATGGGCTCCTCTTGTTGGTTGGTAAGCTCAGCTCTTGGCCAGCAAGCCTCAGTCAACAAGCCACAGTTTGTCTATATATGCAAAAGTAGCCTCCAGTGCTTTCTTGAACTTTGTGGGTTTTTGCTTTCTCATTTCTGAACTTCGAAGGAAATCTTTACTTTCTCACTGCAATGTTTTAAATTTTAAAATTATTTTTAGGTACTAGAGTTTGAACTCAGGGCCTTTTGTTTGCTAGGTAGGCACTCTACCACTTAAGCCATGCCTCCAGCCCTTTTTGTTTTAGTTATTTTTGGGAAAAGGTCTCACTTTTGCCTGGGCTGGCCTGACCAAGATCCTCCTCTTCACACTTCCCTCATAGTTGAGATGACAGGCACACACACCCCACTCAGCTTTTAATGGTTTAGCTGGGACCTGGAGAACTTTTGTTTGGGCCTTCCTTGAACCATGAACCTCATTATCTCTGCTTCCTGAGTAGCTAGGATTACAGCTATGAACCACTATGCCCAGCTTCAAATCTTAAAAATTTAAAAAGTATTTTATTAATCTTATTTACTTGTTTTACACTGGAAGATTTTTAAGGAACATCGTGGGAAATGGAATGAGATTGATTGGCTTTTGTAGACTCCCACATGTTGCTGTTCCTTAAAGTAGGATGTCGCTTTATCCTGCTGGTGAAACCTGCTTGTGAAAACATAAGAAACTTACACCTTAGACTTACCATACCTTACAATAGTGCAAAGCGCATGGGAAGAAAAAGGGCAACAGTAGTAACTGAACAATAGAAAATGGGCTTTCAGAAATTCAGAGGCTGTTATGAAGCCATTTATTGATGTTATGAGCAAATAATGTTTTACTATGGAAAGACAACTTTGTAATCCAAGAATGATAGAAAAGAGGCATGTCACCGCTGAGGCGTTGAGTCTTGTACAGGGACTACAAGAATTTCAGAATCTTAAATACAGACTGACAAATATTACCATATATTTATATTCAAAATGATAGAACCTTCAAAATTTAAACTGTGGCAGAAAAAGTAGCTAATTTTTGCTTAGGTTGAAATCCCTACTCTGCCACTATTTCTTAGCAATGTGATGTGAACAAATTCTATAATATATGTGTTTTTCAGACATATAATAACTGCTCAATAAATGCTACATGTTGCTGTAATTACTTTGCTGTTGGTGTTGCCCGTGTTGGGACTAACTGTAGGTAAATTATTAGGAAAACAAGGGCTGGTTGCAATCTTCTCTTTCTCTTGCTATGTGATGAGATCTCTTCTTCACATATCCCTCTCCTTGGGTCCTCTTAATATATCTAATTCCTGGTACTGCTCTCCCACAATGACTAGGGTCTGTACTTTAATCTTTCTCCTCCGATTTCATACTACTCTGGTTAAATGATAACTGGACATGCCAATCCCCATCAGGTCTCTTTTTTTCTTAACTAATCCAAAATCAATGAAAACCAAGATGATTGTACAGAAAAGCCAATTTAATGCAAATTCACCATGCAGTGCTTAAGTTTAGCAGGGGTTGTAAGTGCCTCAATTAGAGGAGTGTTTAATATGACAATTATAGGTATACAAGGAAGCCTTTGTACTGTAAATTTTTAGGCAGGGACATTTTTAGTGTCATGGTTAGCATCATGGAGGTATAATGCACAGAAGATTAGCAAAAATGAGCTAGGGTATGAAAAGTTAACTAAAACTTGTGTAGTGACTCAAGCCTGTAATCCTGACTACTTTGGAGGCTGAGGTTAGAAGGACAGTAACTCAAGGCCAGTCCATGCAAAATCTCTTTAAGACACCATCTCAACCAATAGCTGGGTGGAGTGGTGTGCGCCGTGGAGTGGTATGCTGAGACAAGGAGGCTCATGATCAGCCCAGTTAAGGAGAGTTTGTGAGACTCCCATCTCAACAGAAAAAAGCCAAGTATGGTGGCATATTTCTGTCATTCCAGCTATGGTGGGAAAGGATCAAAGTCCAGGCTGGCCTCAAAAAGAACCAGAGCAAAAAGGTTGGGGGTGTGGCTCACACCGTGGAGCACCTGCCTAGAAAGTGTGAAACCCCGAGTTCAAGCCCCAGTACCACAAAAGAGATGAACATATACTATCATTATTCCCATTTTACAAATGGAAAAATTGTTGGTTAAAAACAAGTACAATCTTCCTATGTCACATAGACATTCAATAGGAAGAGTTTACGTGGGCCCTTACACAGAAAGTTAGTGACTGTAATTAGTGAGGAAGGTGTATATGGGAGTCTGAACCTAGTGCAAAGCCCAGTGGGAAGAAAAAGAGTAACAGCAATAATTGAACAACAGAAAATGGACTTTCGGAAATTCAGAGAGTATTTAAGAAGACATTTATTGAGCTAGAAGCAAATAATGTTTTACTATGGAAGGACAACTATGTAATCCAAGAATGATAGAAAAGAGTCTTGTACAGGGACTACAAGAATTTAGCTGTCCCTTGCAAGAAGGTGTTAGTGATTATCTAAATATCACCCTGTTATGGAAGACACACACACACACACACACACACACACACATTTTAATTCACTTTTTTGTCCATGTTCATTCTTTAACTCAGTAGTGACCCATGTAGTTAGTCACTGTACTAGATTTTGTTAGGAATCTAGAGATAGTAGAATTGATTTACACCTAGTAGACTAGTTTTAAATCTGCTACGTGCTTACTTTGTTTATATTTTTCCCTTGATATCCATCTGCAAATTAATTTCTTTGGTTGAAATTTTCAATACAAAGAACTTCTTTCAATTACTGATAAATGAGAAACATCTAAATCTGGCTACAGATATAATTTATCTTGATGTATAAATTTGGGATGGCTCATGACTGAATCTGCAAGATACAAAGATATCTGTAACAGAGAATGTCTGTGCTTTAAATATAGTCAGGTAACCTAATTTCATATAGGTTTCCTTTTTCAATCCTAAGAAAATGTAGGTGCTGACTCCTGTATTACTTTTGAATATTGTATCAAAAGTTATTTGTAGTGGGGTGTACCATTATTCAGCTGCTTAACCGATAAAGAGCAAAGTTGTTGTTAACCTTGTGAAAACAAGGGCTAAATCGGGATCTCGATTTTCTGAACTTGAGGATCTCATTTGGATAGAAAAGAGAAACCAGAGGTTCCCTTCTCTCCCCATCCTTCATGGCAGCTGTTTAAATTCAGTGATTAAGAGGCCAGCCTCTCACTCAGAAGTAAAACCTTCTGTGTTACTGTTTAACTTTTTTAAGCCTAGATTTCCTGATGTGTAAAAGTAGGTACAACAGAATGCTGGACACAATGCATGTACAGGTATAATGCCAAGGCAAAGTGCCACATTGAGCAGACACCTAAACAACAAAGGACAAGAAAGAAAAACAGGTGACACTAAGGGGAGGTCAGTAACAGGAGGAAGAGAGTAAGAGAAGGAAGTAAAGAAGGTGAATATGTAAGATGAATATAAAATATTTAAACATGTTGAAATCACCGTAAGAGGGGACTAACGTAGAAAGGAGAAAAATGGAAGGCTATAATAGATACATACATGGAAACATTATAATGAAATTCCCTGGGTAGCTGTCTCAAACAAACTGAAATGTTTTGTTTTTCAAAAATGAACAGAAAGGTAAAATTGGTCCTGTTTGGGGATTAGTACCAATGGGAGGGGAGGATATAAAGAAAGCGTGTAGGAAGGAGAATATGGTAGAAATATTATATACTCATGTATTAAAGTGGAAAAATGAGACCTGTTGAAACTATTATAAGAATAGGGGGAGGGAGTATAAATGAGAATGACTGAAGGGTGAATTTAACTAAGATATATCGTAAGCACTTTTGTAAATGTCACAATGTATCCCCAGTACAACAATAATATGATAATAAAAATTTCAAAAAACAGTATGTTTTATAGAATTGGAGTTAATTGGGATTAAATGAGATAACACAAAAATGATTGTTTTAAATAAATGCTAATGAGAATATACAGCCCATGTGGTCCAGTTTTATATCAGTATAACAATAAAAATATGACCTGGGAATTAAAAAAAACCCACCCACATGCTAAGGTTAGTTATAGATTTAAGAAGTCCTATGAAGAGGACACAGTCTTTAGCAACACTCCTTGATCTCCCTTTACTCTCCCACCCACTCAGTTAGTAACTACTCCAAAAACTCTCCTCGTACTTCCTCTAGCCATAAAAAAGAACCTTGTGTGCTTTAGTCTTCTCTCTTCTCCCAGTTTGAAATCACAGAGTCACATGGAAGATTTAGGGAAGAAATACAGTGGGCAGAATCAAACTGTCTTAGTATTTTGTTACCCACTTTTGAATAGAGTAAAATGGTCAGTACTATATACAGCACATCACTTTTCCTCACAGTGTTAGCTTATTTGATCAATTCTGTTTGCCTTTCAAAAATTATCCTTCATTCACACATTATTGTAAGGCTCTGCAGCCAGATAATTAATTTACTAACCAATCAAATTCAAAATTTAGTTCAGTTTGAATGATGTGAAGGACAGGTGATTCTCTAATAGGGTGCCTTGAACACCAAGTAAAAATGGTAAAAACTAATGCTATTTAAAACATGATCTATTTTTTATAGCTTTTTACAATTTTATGAATTTTCATGTTTTTTTCATCTGATTCTCCACAAAAATGTTGCGGTAGATGGGGTGAGCTTAATGATTTCCCTTTTAATGGATGAGGAGACGCTAAGGAGACTGGTACCATGTGAGGGGTTTAGGGAACAGAGAGACTCAGTCACTCAGAGAGCTCTAAAAGACCCCTGGTCATCTGGGGTGAGATGGACCAATGAAAGGGTAGCTGGGGTAGAGGGAGAGAGGGCCCCTTTTATTTTATCCTTCTATTGACTCTGCGGAGATCGCCTCAGTTGGTTTTGACACTTTAGCTTGGGGATTCTTTCCATATATGCTTCCAGTCACTTTGTGAACAGACTGTGATGGTGACATCATAATAGAACCTTATCTGTAAAACTCATTACACTCCAGGAAAATTTTATATGTAAGCTGCCTTGAGTTGAAAATTTATCTCTCCTCTCTAAGAAATAGGAAAGATTTTCTTAGGTTGATTTTTAATAACAAAGGATTGTTAAGTATGTCTGTTGTGGTTTTAGAACACAAGGACACCACAGCCAAGTAAGACCTTTTCTCCCCAAGGAGAGCGCAATGGTAACTTTTATTCAATACATTAAATTACACAGACACCAGCCACAACATGTTGATTCAGCTTCACAGGAAATGAAAATCAATACCATCTGTGTGCATGGCTACGCCACAGCACCATAGCACACTCTGTAATGTGTTCGTGGCATCTCAGCTCCAAAACCTCAATTCATTAGAAAAATGTCATTGAAAAAATTTTAAAAGCCACTTTAATATGCTATATACACCCTAAATCAAGAAGTCAAGAAATTTTGAATCCAGATTTCAGCAGCAACACAGTTCATTGGTATCTTTGGGGGATTGGTTCCAGGACAAAAGACACCAAAGTCTACAGATGCTCAAGTATTTGCATATAATCTACACACATCCTCTGGTTTAAATCATCCCTGGATTGTTTATGACACCTAATACAATGTAAAGGCTGTGTAAGTAATTTTTATACTTAAAAGGGAAGAATGATAGGAAAAAAGAATCTGTATATGTTCACTAAAGACACTCTTTCTAAAATATTTTCCATCCATAGTTGATTGAATCTGTGAATATGGAAGCTAAGGATAGAGGAGCCTACCATATTCTCCAGCTGTTTTGATTTGCCTAGTATTTGCTAAATTGTCAGGAGATCTATATCTTCGAGCACTGTGAGATGTGGCCTAATTGCCTAGCATAAATATTTGAATACAGTACATGCTCAAAAAATTTCTTTTGAGTGCACATGTACAAATTCTTGGTTTTTACTTTGTTAGAATTAGCTCAAGATTTCAAATAACTGATTCGAGGAAAGAAGAGGTGCTCACTTGACTTTTGGTTCATTGACATCTGCTACTTAATTCTAGGTTCTTTACTTAGCAGTGAGAATGGGTAATGTGAGTTACATACTAGTTTTGGAAGATAAGCATGGAAAGTGAAAATCTTGTTTGAGTATTTCATAAGTCTCCCATATTCAAGGAATTTGCCAATGGGTCATCTTTGTCTTTTCCATCTCTATAGCCACATCATTATCTTAGAGTTTAGCTTCAGTCACAAAGAAAAGTCAGAAGAAAACCTGAGCCAGAATCTGGAGCATCAAATACTCCAAGTTCTAGCAAAAGTCACATGTATGGTCTTCGTATATTACCATGTACTTTTACTTTGTTCTTTATAAATCAATGTGTATATTCATATGTCCCTCTTATGAACTTGGAAGTTGGGGCTGCTTAATTATACTTCATACCTTTAAAAGTTGGTCATGCACTTTAAATTGATTTGGGAGGTAAATTTTGACCTTTCTTTGAGTTATTCACACTCACCTTGTCAACTGTCACATGTGAGATGGTTGTGGGGGAAGGAGTGAGCCTTTGTCCACATGTGATTACATGCTATGGAGCCTCATCAATTCTGGTTCTTCAGACCAAATTTCTTAACCAACTCTTTGAATTGAATCTTTAGTACAGTCATGCTAAATCTACAGCTTCAAAACAAAGTCATTTTTAAGCTATTTGAACACGGAAAAAAATCTGAACAATTTCTGAAAGCTCAAAGCAGGTAATTTCTTCAAACTCAAGTAACTGAAATAACTGAAGAGATTTAGCTCAAATTGCAAATAAATTCTCCTTTGGATTGAGATGAGGCAAGAAAAATATCAGACTCAAAGGTCAAAAGGAACATTCTGGAGTAAGTTATAAACAGAAAATAGGGATTTAGAATGGAAAAGCTGAACTCAACAATCAGATAGGGTCATGACACCTTGGCAAGTATTTTTTATTATTTTTTTAACTCACTGGGTTAACCCAGAACTTTATTTTCACTGACTCTAATTGAGTGTTCTATTGATTTTTTCATGTGTGATTTTCTTTTTAAGGATGGGGAAGTGGTACTTTGTACTTTGTTGTATCTTGATTCAGAGGAATTAAAGCACGTAGATATCTTGGACCAGTTCTCATCTGTATTCTCTGTATTTCTCTAGAGCACATATTCCTGAAATTACCATTTCCTAGTGGGATTAGCCTGTGGTTGGTATGGTCTCCAATTCCCAGGAAGAAATAGCTGTTTAGACTAGCACTAATTTTCTAAGTACAAAGTTTCCCAACATCAACCAATTTTGGTGGAAATAAACCAAAATTACAACCTTAAAAAACAGGTAAAACTATGTGTCTTCCCATAAGTAATTATTACAAACACATTTCACATTTACTAGAAAGCTTGAAGGCAATTAGAATAACTTCTGTTATTTACCACTTCTACGTTAGAGTTAAATTCTGTGTTTTTTGGACCAGAAGCAAAATCCTGTAGTATGATATCTATCATCGTTTTAATTGTTTGCTTAGTGATTGAGAGTCTTCTAGTTAGGGATTTTTTTTTCTCATTTCAGTTGACACTGGTGCCTTTGTCCATTTGGACAAAGGCAACATGATACCTTAAGCTAGACAATTTATAAACAACAGAAATTTATTACAGCTCTGAGGCTGATAAGTTCAATATCAAGGTGCCAATAGATTCAGCTTCAGGTGAAGGCCTATTTCTCATGGATGGTGTCAACTTGCTGCATCCTGGGATTGTGGAAGGGGCAAATAGGCTCCGTCAGTCCTCTTTTATGAAGGTAGTAACCAGTACCCAAATGCCCTCCCTAACTCTTAATGTTATTGCATTGTAGATAAGGTTTCAACATATGAATTTGGGGTTAGGGGAGCCATAACAGCTGGTAAACTTTTACTTCTTTACCAGCTACTTTAAAAGAGTTCCTAAAGCTATTTGGCAGTGTACAAATGATTTAAGAGAACTTAAAAAAAAAACCCACTTATTTAATGAGTGAATAGAGAGGGATGGGTGAGAACATATAGTGAATTCACTGTTTTCCTTCTTTCTTTTTACTTTTTTCATTAGCATACATTAAGAGTTCAAGGAGGTTTTATTGTGATAATGCCATAGGTGCATGCAGCTTACTTTGAACAAGTTTACCTCTTCTATTATATTCTTGTAACCCCCCTCCATCCTCCCCACCTTTTTCAAACAGTATTTGGTGGGTTTTATTATTCTGTCCTCACATATATATGTATATAACATGCTCCAACCCTTTTCACCCCCCAGTACCCTCTCTTTTACTCCTCCCCCTCCTGCTGATACCTCCCAGACAGTCTCCTTTCTACACTCAAACCCCATCATCATAATTACCACCAACATCATTTTAGGCCTAGATTCCACCCATGAACAAAAACACACAATGGAATTTTTGAGCTTGGCTTATTTCCACACAATGATCTCCACAACAAAATGACCTCCTGTTCCATTCATTTTCCTGCTATTTTTCCAACTCAATGAGTGTACACTATTTCAGGGTTATCCTCTATCACCCCTCTGGGGATGGAGTACCTGTTCCCTCTACAGAGATCAGTCACTTCTGCCTAACTGGCCTGTTTCATCTTTCCTGACACTCCTTCAGTTGCACTCCAGGTTCTAACAGTATCAAGGGGCTTGCCTTTCTAGAGCCTGTCTCCAAGCCTGTACTTTCTCTTCTCTCTCTGCCTAAGATGTTCTACCCATCAGTCTCTTGGGAAAGGCCAAGTCAGGACTCAAAAGCTACCCCTCTAATCCTTCAGCATAATAGGCAATGCAATCTTCTCCTTGTGTTCCGTGGGTGGTTTGCATGCCTGCTACCTCAGTGGATGGAATGACCCTTGAGGGCAGATGTCTAGTGTGAAACCCTAGTGCCCAGCACAGTGCTTTACACATGGCATGTGCCCTTTATTCCTATACTTATTAGATTTCTCCTATCCATCCTTTTCAGATATAAACTTTTTTGTTTAAAAGACCTATGCCTAAAATGCCTTTTTATTTATTTATTTAATTTTTAATATATTTTATTAGTGTATGTTAATTGTACAAAGGGGTCTCATTGTGATATTTCCATACATGAACACATTTTTAATTTGAGGAATTTAATCACGATTTTGATCCATGTTGCACTGTCCAGTACAATAGCCACTAGGGATCTGTGGATATTTCACTTTTAATCAATTAAAGTTAAGTAAAATTCAAAATTCAGTTCCTCAGTGGCACAAAGCATGTTTTTAGTATTCAATAGCCACATGAGTCTGTTGGCTACTTCACTGGCTAGTGCAAATGAAGACTATGTCCACCATTGTGAAAAGCACCAGTGGAGGCATTGTCTTTGAGAAACTGTCTTTGGTAGCATTTCAAATTCTTTTGTAATGTAAGTAGTCACATTGAAACTACCTACCTATGAAAATCTAGATGGCAATATAGCCAGGTTATTCAAATCGTCTTAAAATATTATACTCTCTGGTATGGCTAGCCCTCTATAATATTTTAATAGTTTCTACTGAAGTGTAAAGCATGTTCAGAAAAATACAATATTGAAACTGATGGATTGACATGATGACCTGTGTGTGCCATTTTATTACCTGTTCCTCCAAAGATACCAATAAAATCATAGTAGTGGTTTAGGTGTTATAATCCTACAACTTGAGAGTAGATAAGAACCGTAAATGAACAAGGGGATTTAAATTGTTCTGGAATATAAAAAAGTGATTAAGAAAATTGGAGAAAGCAGCAACCTATATTATGTATACTGTACCTTGGGGAAGGGGATGGAATGCTCCAGGCTCCATACCAGAAAAATCAGATATGCAAGAAGTCAGGAATGAGTTTTGTGACAAAACACAGAGATTTATTAAGCATTTGTACACAGAAATGTCAGTTTGACAGAGCCCATTTCATGCTTGGCACAATAAAGGAACAAATTACCTATCCCTAGATCACTGATGTATTTTAGAAGGGCAGGTTAAGGGCATATGGAGAGAAAAAGTCACCTAAATAAGGACAAGAAGTAGCCTGACAAATTTCTCATTAGCAACTCTGGATGCTAGAAGATAATGTAGCAAGGGACTGAAAGTTTTTTGTTAGGTCCAAAGGCAGGATAAAGACATTTCAGACATATATAATTCAGAGTTTGCCTACACACACCCTTTCCTAGAAAGTTTATAGGCTTTTGCAGTAGATTGGATTATTGTCGTCTTTTCACTCTTTCCTATTACCGATACATACAACCATGCATTTGCCAAGCGATTTTGTACTGCCTCCCACTAGAGAAGGTGAAATAATTTCCCCTACTTCTTTGATGTTGGGTTAATGTTGGGTTAACTATCTTGCTAATGAACATTATTGGATGCAACATGAGCTTTAAATATGTCTGTTCTCTCTCTCTCTCTTTCTTACAGTTTGCATCCTTATGCTTGACTCCTGTTTTAACTTTCCTCTTCTCTCAGCCTCTTTCTAAGATTTTAAGTCAACCCATGGATGCTGAGTATGTATTTTATTTTTCCTCCAAACTGTAGAGCTTTTTGCTTAATCATTTGTTTGTTTGTTCTGTAGTACTAGGGTTTGAACTCAGGGTCAATGCTTGGTAAGCAAGTGTCTGTCACCTGAGCCATGTCTCAAATCTTTTTTGCTTTTATTATTTTTTTGGATAGGGTCTTGATTTTTCTTAAGCTGGCTTCAGTGTGATCCTATGTTCACCTCTCACATACTTGGGATTACAGATATATGCCATGACACCTGGCTTGTTTGTTGAGATTGAGTCTCACTAACTTTTTGCCTGAGCTATCTGGAAGTGTGATCCTCCAGGTCTCTGTCTCCTGAGCATAGGCATGGGATTATAGGTGTGAGCCACCTTGCCCATTTCCCAAACCATAATTTTTATCAACAAAATGTCTAGTCATTCAAATAGGTTATTTAAGTCTGAGCCATAAAACTAAATACTCTTCAACTCATATATGCTAAAAACATCCAACATTAGATGTGTAACTTCTAATTTTTTTAATTTGATTGGGAAACTTTAGGAATTTTCTTTTCTGTCTTTGAATCTCCAGAAGACAATTATTTTCAAATAGCCCATACTTTGTGACTTTCCTGAACCTTCAGTTTATTAAGGACTAGTGAGGTAAGTTGAAATAGCTCATGTTTAACACCCTCCTGTGTAGAGATTGCTGTCATGCTTCACTTCAGCCTGGTTTTCCTTTTGAGCATGCCCGGCACTCTGCACCTTTTCTCTAGAGGCTACATACAACCGCTTTACCAATTTGTTATATCTTCTGAACTCTCTTCAATCTCCTTATACAGGTTGAGGAATGCTTCCATGGGCTCCTTTTTATGAAAATAGTGTGCATCTAAGGAGACTACAGGGAAGGAGAGGATATGTAATTGAGGAGATGAAAATAAGACTACATGAGCTACCCTTATTTCTTAAAGTTATGTAGAGCTTTGTACATGTCAAACTATATTATTGTTTAGCTGGATTCTATTTTGCTTCTAAAATGCTGCAGCATAATTGGGGGCAAAAAAAAATTGACTTTTAGAACCAAGGAGCCTGAAACTTACAAATGTTAAATAGCTTACCAAAGTTAACATAAACACAGACATAAAAGCCTCATCAGAATATTAAGAACTCATATTCCACAATATTTAAAAAGAATTAAGTACCTCACACAAGTGAGGTTTTTAATTTTTTTTTTTTTTTTTTTTTTGGTGGTGCTCCTGGGGTTTGAACTCAAGGCCTCAAGGTTGCTAGCCAGGTCCTCTACCAATTGAGCCATGTCCCCAGTCCATGAGTGGGTTTTAAACTGGTAATACAAGTTTGGCTTAATAACCAGTGCAATCCACTTTATTAACAACTTAAAGAAGAAAAACTACCTGATTGCCACAAGTGATGCAGAAAAGGCATCTGACAAAATTCAACATCCATACATGATAAAATTGTTCCAAAAGAAAGGAATGGAAGGATATTTCTCAACATGATAATGGGTATCTACAAAAACCTACAGTTAATATAATTCATGGCAAAAGACTGAATATTTCTTACTAAGATCAGGAACAAGACAAGGATGTCAGCCGGCACTACTTGTATTGCCTTGTAATAAGACAAGAAAAAGAAATAAAAGATGTATACGTTAAAAAGGAAGATAAAAATCTCTTCTTACAATGAAACCTTTTCAAATTGTTTTAAGTGGGACAGGAAGGGGGTTGAGAGGGGAGATGGTGGTGGTGTTCTAACCAATGTACAATGTAAGGCTATCCAGAATTGTCACAATGAATCCCCCTTGTACAATGAATATATACTAATAAAAATGAAGAAAAACTGCTCCTACTCCAAGATGTCATAATTATCTGCCAAAAAGTCCTAAAGATTTTAAAAACAAGACCAAACAACTCTTAGAACAAATAAAGTGACTTTAGCAAAGTTATCAAACTCAACACACAAAAATCAATCTGTCTTATATAATAGCAACAAGCAATTAGAAACTAAAATTTTCAAAATATACATGTATTAAATATTGGGTAATGTGATTCCTTCACTGTATTTTTGTTTTTAAAAATTGAATTTGGCTACTGTAGCTCCTTTGCTTTTCCAAATAAATTTTAGAACTAACTTTCCAATATCTGGAAAAAAAAGTACTAGAATTTTGACTGGAATAGTCTTTTCTGATTTTTCATCAGCATTCTGTAATTATTACATATAGGTTCTGTAATGTTTTGCTAGATTTATACCTAGGTATTTCAATTTTTCAGAGCTAGAATAAATGTTATAAAATGTACTAGAAAATCAAATACACTGACAGTGTCAGTTCTCCCCAAACTAATCTATAGATGTAATGAGATTCCCATCAAAATTCCAGAACATTTTTTAGATATAGAAAAGCTGACTAAAATATATCTGAAATTACAAAAGATTGAGAATAGTCATTCCAGGTTTAAAAAAGGAGAAAAGACATGAAGACCAGTGGAACAGAATAGAGGATCCAGATATGAAGCCACACAACTATAAGCAACTTATCTTTGACAAAGGAGCTAAAAATATACGATGGAGAAATAGCAGCCTCTTCAACAAAAACTGCTGGGAAAACTGGTTAGCAGTCTGCAAAAAACTGAAACTAGATCCATGTATATCACCCTATACCAAGATTAACTCAAAATGGATCAAGGATCTTAATATCAGACCCCAAACTCTTAAGTTGATACAAGAAAGAGTAGGAACTACTCTGGAGTTAGTAGGTATAGGTAAGAACTTTCTCAATGAAACCCCAGCAGCACAGCAACTAACAGATAGCATAGATAAATGGGACCTCATAAAACTAAAAAGCTTCTGTTCATCAAAAGAAATGGTCTCTAAACTGAAGAGAACACCCACAGAGTGGGAGAAAATATTTGCCAGCTACACATCAGACAAAGGACTGATAACCAGAATATACAGGGAACTTAAAAAACTAAATTCTCCCAAAACTAATCAACCAATAAAGAAATGGGCACGTGAACTAAACAGAACTTTCTCAAAAGAAGACATTCAAATGGCCAGAAAACACATGAAAAAATGCTCACCATCTCTAGCAATAAAGGAAATGCAAATTAAAATCACGCTAAGATTCCACCTCACCCCTGTTAGAATAGCCATCATCAGCAATACCACCAACAACAGGTGTTGGCGAGGATGCGGGGGAAAAAGGAACCCTCTTACACTGTTGGTGGGAATGTAGACTAGTACAACCACTCTGGAAAAAAATTTGGAGGCTACTTAAAAAGCTGGACATCAATCTACCATTTGATCCAGCAATACCACTCTTGGGGATATACCCAAAAGACTGTTACTCCAGAGGCACCTGCACATCCATGTTTATTGCGGCACTATTCACAATAGCCAAGTTATGGAAACAGCCAAGATGCCCCACTACTGACAAATGGATTAAGAAAATGTGGTATCTATACACAATGGAATTTTATGCAGCCATGAAGAAGAACGAAATGTTATCATTCGCTGGTAAATGGATGGAATTGGAGAACATCATTCTGAGTGAGGTTAGCCTGGCCCAAAAGACCGAAAATCATATGTTCTCCCTCATATGTGGACATTAGATCAAGGGCAAACACAACAAGGG
The DNA here is from genome assembly GCF_047511655.1 of Castor canadensis. Taxonomy (NCBI): domain Eukaryota; kingdom Metazoa; phylum Chordata; class Mammalia; order Rodentia; family Castoridae; genus Castor; species Castor canadensis. The sequence continues at coordinate 46,349,379 of NC_133387.1, forward strand.
GATTGGACTATGAGCACATGATAAAAGCGAGAGCACACAAGAGAGGGGTGAGGATAGGTAAGACACCTAAAAAACTAGCTAGCATTTGTTCCCCTACTTCTTTGATGTTGGGTTAATGTTGGGTTAACTATCTTGCTAATGAACATTATTGGATGCAACATGAGCTTTAAATATGTCTGTTCTCTCTCTCTCTCTCTCGCTTTCTTCCAGTTGCTGCAATTGAATGAAAGACACATGGAACTGTCTTAAATTCAACCCATAGTCTAAGTGAAGTAGAGTGGGAATATAAATGGTTGCTTCCACTGAAATTTTGGAGATATTTATTACGCAGAACTATGGTTACATAACATTTTTTCAAGAAGGGTCTTTTCTTTTTTTAATTTAGTTGATTTTTTAAAATTTCCCCTTCTCCCCCATTCCTGGAATAGTTTTAACAGCTATCTTTTTTCCATTTACATGCATGTGTACACAGTATTTACACAATGTAACTCAAGCTGGCCTTGATTTTGCAAGGCCAAATCCTCCTTCCTCAGCCTCCCAAGTGCTAAGATTATAGGCATGTACCACTACACCTGGCTCACATAGCATTTTTTATTTTATATTTGTTTTGTAAACCTTTATATTATGGCCTGTGATGCAGCCAATAGTTAATTCTAGCAATAACTGATTACAAAGTTTTCAAAAGAAAAATCGATCCAATTTATGAGAGCAGAGACATTCTACCCCAGCATAATAGCTGAACAGCAAATCTAAAAGAAACTGGTCCAGTTTGTAATACGAGGATTAGTATACCTGGGAGGAGGCACTCCAGACAATAAGAAGCATCTATAGAACAGAAATCATGAATGAGAACTTGGGAAAATTATAAAGGCAATTGGAAGAGCACAGAACTATGAAATGCATTCCAGGTGGATTCTAAGAGGAGCATAGTAGCTATGATGCTGGAACAGATAGAAATATTCCTTAATCCTATTACATTATTAGCTTGGCAGTGTACCATGTTTACATAAAAATAATTGAGACCCATGAATAGATTTTTTTCTCTTTTAGAATTAACCATTGACTAGATCATAAGCCATAACATAAAGGTTGATAAAGGCAATATAAAATCAAAAATATTACTAATAAAAATTTCAGGAATGGGGATAATGAAAGATTGATGGGATTTTTTATAGAATAGAGAGAAGTGGGGAGATAAGAATGCCACTAGGGGTTTCAGTGGTGGTCAAAGAAGGAATAAGAATAGTGTTATAACCCCAAATTGTAAATGACCTAAGCTCTCATCAATTTTCACAGAAAGCCAAATATCTAAAGTTGATAAATCAAGAAATAATGATATAAATGTTTTATCAAGCAGGGGGGAGAGGACAGGGATGTGGCTCAAACAATGTATACACATGAATAAATGTAAAAATGACAAAATTTAAAAAATAATTACTAACAAAGAAAAGTAGAGTTAAAGACATATCCAAAGCAAAAACTCTGGGGTGTTAGGGAAAAGGATAGCACAAAGGGTTATTTTTGTTTTTGAATTATATGTTTGTGTGTTTCTACAGAATAATTTCCTCTTGCTCATAAACACAGAAGAAAAGAAGAGCATGGTAGGAAAGTGCCCCCAGAAAACTGTCCACCCAGGTGGTGGCCAGGGCTGGCAGACATCTTGTTTCCCAAGTGGCTCTGGACTTAGAGTTTAAGCTCAACAGTTATTTGGAAGTTGAGGCTTTGGAAGGCCATGAATTGGTTGGCCACTATCCATTTAATTTGAACCTCATGGAGAAAACACTGAGGTGGTTTTCTCATCTTCACCCTTTATTGAATGAAGTCTTCTCTGCCTGGTAGACTGTCCCTCACAGCATGATGCACCTGTTATTCACCTCCTACCCACATGGCCTGACTCCCACAAATATCACTGGGCTCTGGAAAGGTGAGATCCTGAAGCTCCCTGTAAAGTGCAAGGAGCCCAGCTTGACCATCCATTTATGTATGAATCATTGTCTTGGCTCTCTACTACATGAGATATGATCATCTGCATTCTGCTTTCAGATTCATGACAGTTCTTTCTGGCTGACTTGAAACACTTGCCTATAAATGAAGATGATGAAACTCTGTGGTCTCTAGAGAGACTGGGGTCACATTATTGGGTAAATTCCACTGGTCAATTTCCAGGTCAAGGAGGATACACCTTGGGGGAAGTTGGTCCTGCCTGGGGCTCTTTAACAGCTGCTGGTTGTCGGTAGGGAGAAAGGCCACAGGGCCATGCTGGAAGTGGTGGTAGGGAGAAAGGCCACAGGGCCATGCTGGAAGTGGTGGGAGGTGCTGTAATGGAGGTTTGGTTTGGTTTCTGTCATTATATTCTTTTTTATTATGAAACTTTGCTTGGACTTATATTTTAAAAACATAACATGTATAACACATGTATTTAAAAAATAGCTATGGTATTTTCCAACCCAGCAATATTCCGTGACATCTTTCCATGTTTAGTATTCATTTCTAGCACCTTTATTTGTTTTTTCTTTCATTTCTAACACTCTAATGACCCCTTCCACACAAATATCTATATAAACACCTAATTTGCTTTCTTATGTCTTGAAAAACAAAAGAGAAGTGTTTATCTAAAAACTCACAATAGTTAACTTTCAGTCAGCATTTCTATTGACAAAACACTTTTTTTTGTTATTTTGCAACAGCTAAAAGCAGCAACAACAAAACAAAAACTCTTCAGACTTAACCTTGACCTAAATTTATTTTAGTGCAAAAGAGAAAAGAAAAAAATATACAAAAAAATTCATTATAATAAAATTATTCTATATTTTTAAGAACAATTGTTTTCAATGACTTGGCAGTTAAATATTGGGTAGATCTGTGGATAAGGAGAGATGGGCTTTTATTTAGGTCCATCACAAAAGAAATCACCTTTCTGAGCTTTAGTTTTCCATGTGTAAAATCTGCATATTGCTCACTCCTACTGGCCTACAGAGGAAGAAAAACAAAATTCCAGGTATGGGGACTTGAACTAGACCTAAGACATTATTTTGTCCTTTCTGATAATAAAATAGAGGCAAAAGTGAGTTGGAAAACTCACTTAAGGTCAAATATCACAGAGACACATAGAATCACTATGTTTATATTTGGCATTAATAGTACAAAGCTAATATTTTTTATTTTTATAACCTCAAAGAATCTTACGTAAACAATTATAACAGTATGAGCTTTGTGGACCACTTATGTTACAATAACATATTTCTGGGACAGAAATCCCCTGCTGGTATTTAAAATGCTTGCTTTTTAAATGGGATCAATCCCCATTTCCATATCTATAAGCTGAGTCAGGATTTGTGAGCTGAAACTTAAAGAAGTGGGAATTAGCATGAATGGTAAGAAGGATATTCTTGACAAAACAGCCATAATGCAGGAAGGCAGCAGGAGGTAAAAATGTATTCATAACAATTCAAGTGAGCTGCAACTGGACAGGTGAGGGAAGTAAGGTTGTTAGCAGTCTAATTTTAATTCAATAACAAGTTATCTACACTTAAATGATAATGACCAGAACTAAAACTGTGGCAATGTCCACAACACAGAGGGCACTTTCAGAGACACTTAGCAGACCAGCAGAACTTCTGTACTGAATGTAAGAAAGCAGTTTTAACATTAAGAAGGCTGCTCATCCTGCCCTGCCCATCCTCCACAGTCTTCCCTATGCACCTAGGAAGAACAATGCAGATGAATGAAGCAGAGAGATCACTACATAGTGCAAACATTACCATGGTTCTGACCTAATTTTTAGCTAGGGATGAAGACAAAATTCTTTTAGAAAGGATTTGAGGTTGATGTCCACTTCCCTCTCTGGCCAGTGCTTTCCCTGTGTCTCATGCACCTGTGTTCTGAGCACACACATGGCTCAAGTTTAAGGCCTTGTGATGTCACCAGCTCTTCCAGTGATGCCTCCTCATCTTCTTCTTCTCACCTGGCTAATGGCCAATTAACATTTTCCTCTCTCTCTCTTCGCTCCATCCTCCTTCCTTTGCCCTTCCCTGACTCCTTTCTTCCTTCACTTTCTTTATTCCACAAATATTTATTGATAGTCTTCTAGCTGTCAGCAATTAAAGATACATTAATTTAAAAATAGGCAAAAGCTCTGCTCTTATACAATTTGTATTTGTGTGTGTGTGTACTGTGCAAGTGTACATGTTGAGGGTGGCAGAAAATAAATGTAATAATACACAATGCTTTGGTCTGAATGTATTCACTAAATTTTGTATGTTGAAACTTAATGATATGATAGTATTAAGAGGTAGGGCCTTTGGGAGTTGATTGAGTTATAAAGGCAGAACCCTCATAAATGGGATTAAGTGATCTCATAAAAGAGATACAAGGGCCCATATCCCTTTTTGTCCTTCCATGTGAGGACACAGCATTTCTCCCCTCCAGCACCATCTTGGAAGTAAAGAACTGGCCCTTAACAGACACCAAATGCTGGAAATTTGATCTTGGTTCAGTTGCCAGAACTGTGAGAAATAAATTTGTAAATTGCTGAGTCCCATGTATTTTGTGATAACAGCACAAATAGACTAAGATGCACAATAAATAAAACAGTATGCTAGAATATGAAAAGTACCATAGAAAAAATTAAGTTGTAAGTGGGAAAGGAGGATGTAGGGAGAGATGCCATTTTAAATGGTGGTCAGGATAGGTGCCACACAGAAGGCATGAAAGCAGAGTTCAGTAAGGTAGCTGAGGAAACTGTTTGGTTGTCTGGAGGAAGGATGCTCTAGGAGAGGGAACAGCTAGTGCAAAGAGCTGGCTTGCTCAAGCAGCAGCAAGAAAGCTAATGCTGAAAGAGAGGGGGACTCATGGAGTTTCCTGGGGGACCTCATTTCAGCCAAGGCCATGGTAAGGCCTTCAGGTTTTATGGTGAGAGAAATGGGGAGCCAGTGGAGGCTTTAGAGCAGAAGAGTGACATTATCGACTTACATTTTCAAAGAATCACTCTTCATTGAGAATAGAATGTGTGGAAGACAGGAAGTAAGGAAGGCCCTTTAAAGAACCACAGATGAGAGAAATGCTGGTTGTCTGGTGCTGTGAGTGACTTTTACTTTATACATTCCAATATGTGCATAGTAGTATTTCAGTGGTTTAAATTTGCATCTCCAAAATGGATAATGATTTTGAATGTCTTTGGTGAAGTATCTATTCAAGTATTTTGCCACTTAAAAAAGAATTGGGTGCCACATTCTAGTGTCAAGCTTTGTGAATTCATTAGGTATACTGGATACAAGTATTTGTCAGATGACCTTTGCAAATATTTTTTCCAGAGTCCGCTTCCTTCTTTCAAATTGAGATAATTATGCATTTATATACAGTTTTAAGAAATTATACAGGTGATCTTATGTATCCTTGTACTTATTCTTTCCCAATGGTAACAGCTTGTAAAATGATAGCGCCATACACAACCTGAATATTAACATTGAAACAGTCAAGATGCAGAGAACCCCTCACGCTGTCCTCACTTCCTTCCTGTTTCCACCTCCTCTTTAACTCTGGCAACCACTAATGTGCTCTCAGTGCTTCCATATCTTTGTCATTTTATGAATGTTATATAAGTAGAATCACAATATGTACCATTTGGGATTTGCTTTTTTTCATTCAGTATAATTCTTTGGAGAATCACTCAAGTTGTATATATCAGCAGTTTATTTTTGTTGTTGTTTAATAATATTTTATGAGACAAATGTACCATAATTTGTTTAACCATTCATCTATTGAAGGGCATCTGGGTGTTCTCAATTGTTAGACATTATGAATATACCTCCTATGTCCATTTTGTTCAGGTTCCTATGTGCAGGTCATTTTTCATTTCTCTTAGATAAATAATGCCCTAATGTAGTTGCTATGTGGTGTGGTGGTTGTATATTTAATTTTATATGAAATTGCCAAACTGCTTTCGAGAATGGCTGTCCTGTTACATTCTCACCAATAGTACCCAAATAATTTCTCTGCATACTTGTTACCATTTTGTGTTTTACACTATGTTTTATTTTAGTCATTCAGATAGGCATGTAGTGATATTTCTTTATTTTATTTTGCTTTTACCTAGTGGCTAATGATGTGCTTTTTCTTTTTTTATTGACACATTAATTGTACACACTAATGGGATTTACTGTGATATTTCATATTACAGTGGGAACTATGGTATATGCTTATAGCATGCATTGATCATATCCATCTACCCTTTCTTTACCCTCAGCATCCCCCGCCCTGACACTCTTTTCAGACCCTAGTCATCCCTCTTCTACTTTGTGGAGTTTTCATTGTTGTTGTTTTTCCCACATAAGAGAGAAAAATGTGATCCTTCTCTTTATGTGTCTGTCTTATTTTGCTTAACACGATGTTCTGCAGTTCCATCCCTCTTGCTGCAAATGACAAGATGCCATTTTTCTTTATTGCTGAATATTATCCCATCATGTAAATAGACCATATTTTCTTTACCTAACCATCCATTGATGGCTCTTAGGCTGCTTCCATGTCTTGGCTGTCATGAATAGTAATGTAATTGACATGGCCATGCAGTTATCTTTTATATGTTGACTTTGTTTCCTGTGGATCTATATCCAACAGTGGGATCAATGGATCATGTGGCAGTTCTATTTTAGTTTTTTGAGGAACTGCTTTCTGTAGTGGCTATGTTAATTGACATTCTTGCTGGATATTCTGCCTTTTCTCTATGTATGTATATTTTTGGGGTGAAATGTCTGTTTACATCCTTTTCCTATTTTTCAGATTGTACTGTTTGGTTTTTGTTACTGTTGAGGGTGAGAGTGCTTTATATATTGTAAATACTAGTCCTTCCTCAGCCATGTGATTTGCAAATATTTTCTCCTAACTCTTAGCTTGTCTTTTCCTTCTCTTAATAGAGTCTTTTTAAAATTTGATGGGATTTAATTTAGACAAATGTTTTTCCTATACAGATCATGCCTTAAGGGCTTATTGCTTAACTTCTGGTCATAAAAATGTCGAAAATTTTTAAAGTTTTATACTTTACATTTATATACCTGTAGTTTTTTTTTTTTTTTTTAGTTAAGTTTTGCATTTGATATGAGGTTTAGGTTGAAGTTCATTTTGGGGTATAGAATATCAAATCGATCCAACACAATTTGTTGAACACGCTATCCTTTCTCTATTGAATTGCCCTTGCAATTTTGTCAAAGATCATTTGGTCATTGTGTGTGTGTGTGTGTGTGTGTGTGTGTGTGTGATCTAGTTCTATATTGTCTATTGTGTTTCATTGACCTATAATATATCTATAATAGATCTATAATCTATTCCTTCACTAATGGTATACCGTCTTTATTACTGCAGCTATACAGAAATCTTAAAATCAGATAGTATGATTTCTTCAGCTTTTTTCTCCTTTTTAATTTTAATTTTTATTTTTTTTCATTTTTCTTTTATTATTCATATGTGCATACAAGGCTTGGTTCATTTCTCCCCCCTGCCCCCACCCCCTCCCTTACCACCCACTCCGACCCCTTCCTCTTCCCCACCTCAATACCCAGCAGAAACTATTTTGCCCTTATTTCTAATTTTGTTGTAGAGAGAGTATAAGCAATAATAGGAAGGAGCAAGGGTTTTTGCTGGTTGAGATAAGGATAGCTATACAGGGCATTGACTCACATTTATTTCCTGTGCATGTGTGTTACCTTCTAGGTTAATTCTTCTTGAACTAACCTTTTCTCTGGTTCCTGGTCCCCTTTTCCTATTGGCCTCAGTTGCTTTTAAGGTATCTGCTTTAGTTTCTCTGCATTAAGGGCAATAAATGCTAGCTAATTTTTTAGGTGTCTTACCTATCCTCACCCCTTCCTTGTGTGCTCTCGCTTTTATCATGTGCTCATAGTCCAATCCCCTTGTTGTGTTTGCCCTTTATCTAATGTCCACATATGAGGGAGAACATATGATTTTTGGTCTTTTGGGCCAGGCTAACCTCACTCAGAATGATGTTCTCCAATTCCATCCATTTACCAGCGAATGATAACATTTCGTTCTTCTTCATGGCTGCATAAAATTCCATTGTGTATAGATACCACATTTTCTTAATCCATTCGTCAGTGGTGGGGCATCTTGGCTGTTTCCATAACTTGGCTATTGTGAATAGTGCCGCAATAAACATGGGTGTGCAGGTGCCTCTGGAGTAACAGTCTTTTGGGTATATCCCCAAGAGTGGTATTGCTGGATCAAATGGTAGATCGATGCCCAGCTTTTTAAGTAGCCTCCAAATTTTTTTCCAGAGTGGTTGTACTAGTCTACATTCCCACCAACAGTGTAAGAGGGTTCCTTTTTCCCCACATCCTCGCCAACACCTGTTGTTGGTGGTGTTGCCGATGATGGCTATTCTAACAGGGGTGAGGTGGAATCTTAGCGTGGTTTTAGTTTGCATTTCCTTTATTGCTAGAGATGGTGAGCATTTTTTCATGTGTTTTCTGGCCATTTGAATTTCTTCTTTTGAGAAAATTCTGTTTAGTTCACGTGCCCATTTCTTTATTGGTTGATTAGTTTTGGGAGAATTTAGTTTTTTAAGTTCCCTGTATATTCTGGTTATCAGTCCTTTGTCTGATGTATAGTTGGCAAATATTTTCTCCCACTCTGTGGGTGTTCTCTTCAGTTTAGAGACCATTTCTTTTGATGAACAGAAGCTTTTTAGTTTTATGAGGTCCCATTTATCTATGCTATCTGTTAGTTGCTGTGCTGCTGGGGTTTCATTGAGAAAGTTCTTACCTATACCTACTAACTCCAGAGTAGTTCCTACTCTTTCTTGTATCAACTTAAGAGTTTGGGGTCTGATATTAAGATCCTTGATCCATTTTGAGTTAATCTTGGTATAGGGTGATATACATGGATCTAGTTTCAGTTTTTTGCAGACTGCTAACCAGTTTTCCCAGCAGTTTTTGTTGAAGAGGCTGCTATTTCTCCATCGTATATTTTTAGCTCCTTTGTCAAAGATAAGTTGCTTATAGTTGTGTGGCTTCATATCTGGATCCTCTATTCTGTTCCACTGGTCTTCATGTCTTTTCTCCTTTTTTAAACCTGGAATGACTATTCTCAATCTTTTGTAATTTCAGATATATTTTAGTCAGCTTTTCTATATCTAAAAAATGTTCTGGAATTTTGATGGGAATCTCATTACATCTATAGATTAGTTTGGGGAGAACTGACACTGTCAGTGTATTTGATTTTCTAGTACATTTTATAACATTTATTCTAGCTCTGAAAAATTGAAATACCTAGGTATAAATCTAGCAAAACATTACAGAACCTATATGTAATAATTACAGAATGCTGATGAAAAATCAGAAAAGACTATTCCAGTCAAAATTCTAGTACTTTTTTTTCCAGATATTGGAAAGTTAGTTCTAAAATTTATTTGGAAAAGCAAAGGAGCTACAGTAGCCAAATTCAATTTTTAAAAACAAAAATACAGTGAAGGAATCACATTACCCAATATTTAATACATGTATATTTTGAAAATTTTAGTTTCTAATTGCTTGTTGCTATTATATAAGACAGATTGATTTTTGTGTGTTGAGTTTGATAACTTTGCTAAAGTCACTTTATTTGTTCTAAGAGTTGTTTGGTCTTGTTTTTAAAATCTTTAGGACTTTTTGGCAGATAATTATGACATCTTGGAGTAGGAGCAGTTTTTCTTCATTTTTATTAGTATATATTCATTGTACAAGGGGGATTCATTGTGACAATTCTGGATAGCCTTACATTGTACATTGGTTAGAACACCACCACCATCTCCCCTCTCAACCCCCTTCCTGTCCCACTTAAAACAATTTGAAAAGGTTTCATTGTAAGAAGAGATTTTTATCTTCCTTTTTAACGTATACATCTTTTATTTCTTTTTCTTGTCTTATTACAAGGCAATACAAGTAGTGCCGGCTGACATCCTTGTCTTGTTCCTGATCTTAGTAAGAAATATTCAGTCTTTTGCCATGAATTATATTAACTGTAGGTTTTTGTAGATACCCATTATCATGTTGAGAAATATCCTTCCATTCCTTTCTTTTGGAACAATTTTATCATGTATGGATGTTGAATTTTGTCAGATGCCTTTTCTGCATCACTTGTGGCAATCAGGTAGTTTTTCTTCTTTAAGTTGTTAATAAAGTGGATTGCACTGGTTATTAAGCCAAACTTGTATTACCAGTTTAAAACCCACTCATGGACTGGGGACATGGCTCAATTGGTAGAGGACCTGGCTAGCAACCTTGAGGCCTTGAGTTCAAACCCCAGGAGCACCACCAAAAAAAAAAAAAAAAAAAAAATTAAAAACCTCACTTGTGTGAGGTACTTAATTCTTTTTAAATATTGTGGAATATGAGTTCTTAATATTCTGATGAGGCTTTTATGTCTGTGTTTATGTTAACTTTGGTAAGCTATTTAACATTTGTAAGTTTCAGGCTCCTTGGTTCTAAAAGTCAATTTTTTTTTGCCCCCAATTATGCTGCAGCATTTTAGAAGCAAAATAGAATCCAGCTAAACAATAATATAGTTTGACATGTACAAAGCTCTACATAACTTTAAGAAATAAGGGTAGCTCATGTAGTCTTATTTTCATCTCCTCAATTACATATCCTCTCCTTCCCTGTAGTCTCCTTAGATGCACACTATTTTCATAAAAAGGAGCCCATGGAAGCATTCCTCAACCTGTATAAGGAGATTGAAGAGAGTTCAGAAGATATAACAAATTGGTAAAGCGGTTGTATGTAGCCTCTAGAGAAAAGGTGCAGAGTGCCGGGCATGCTCAAAAGGAAAACCAGGCTGAAGTGAAGCATGACAGCAATCTCTACACAGGAGGGTGTTAAACATGAGCTATTTCAACTTACCTCACTAGTCCTTAATAAACTGAAAGTTCAGGAAAGTCACAAAGTATGGGCTATTTGAAAATAATTGTCTTCTGGAGATTCAAAGACAGAAAAGAAAATTCCTAAAGTTTCCCAATCAAATTAAAAAAATTAGAAGTTACACATCTAATGTTGGATGTTTTTAGCATATATGAGTTGAAGAGTATTTAGTTTTATGGCTCAGACTTAAATAACCTATTTGAATGACTAGACATTTTGTTGATAAAAATTATGGTTTGGGAAATGGGCAAGGTGGCTCACACCTATAATCCCATGCCTATGCTCAGGAGACAGAGACCTGGAGGATCACACTTCCAGATAGCTCAGGCAAAAAGTTAGTGAGACTCAATCTCAACAAACAAGCCAGGTGTCATGGCATATATCTGTAATCCCAAGTATGTGAGAGGTGAACATAGGATCACACTGAAGCCAGCTTAAGAAAAATCAAGACCCTATCCAAAAAAATAATAAAAGCAAAAAAGATTTGGGACATGGCTCAGGTGACAGAGCACTTGCTTACCAAGCATTGACCCTGAGTTCAAACCCTAGTACTACAGAACAAACAAACAAATGATTAAGCAAAAAGCTCTACAGTTTGGAGGAAAAATAAAATACATACTCAGCATCCGTGGGTTGACTTAAAATCTTAGAAAGAGGCTGAGAGAAGAGGAAAGTTAAAACAGGAGTCAAGCATATAGATGCAAACTAAAAGGAAGGTTCAGAAATGAAAAGAAGTAAGATAGCATGGGAAACACGTGGTCCTGCATGCTCCCATAAAGGACAGAGGAGTGGTTCACTGTAGAAACAAGAGATACTCTACGTAAGTTCATATAGTTATGTCAAAAATTAAAGTTGCCAAAACCCTAGGCCTTTGTAAGAGTCCTGGAGCCCTTGGTAGCCATGCAACCCAGGCTGAGAAAGGAACACTGATCATCTATGGTAGTCTGGATTGCAGAGAAAGTGGAAAAAAATGAATAAACCACCATGGAACTGCTGAAATAAATCCTAGAAACTGAGCAGCAAATGCATCAAAAAATGATCATGGCAGACGTGTCAATCAGCTCGGAAGTATCTAAACAAGTACAGAATGGAGCCATAAGACAATCACAAAAGAAAAGCTAAAAATCAAAAGGTTTTGAAAACCCTACAGGATGCCATAGAAAGGAAAGGATATTACTACAGACTGTTACAAAGGACAAGTCTATAGAGCTGACCAAGATTACAAAGAAAATCTCTCTGGAGTGATAATGGTGAAAAGAGGACACAAAGATGTGAGCTTGTGGGCTCAGGGGACATAGCCAGGGGACTTGGAGCAAGCTCACCACACGCAGGGAATTAAAGAGAGGATGGTTGACAGAAAAGAATGAAACGTTATTAGGGACTGTGCCTCTTTGTGCCAAGTGCTGTCTTCTGAATCCAAACAAGTGGATGAGTGAAGGGAAGATTTGCAGCTGGATGAAGAGCCTTTGAAAGGCACATCCCTGAATCACAGAAATCAAACCCTGGCAAATGCCTGTTGGGTGACAGAGTTCACCAGCTATCTCAGTGCACTGTTGCTCCCGGCAGGTGGCTGGCAAATGCTATGTCCAGTTGGGTTCCAGGCTAGCAGACTCTTGTGCACAGCAGGAAATTTTCAATTACTTTATAAAAACCAGGACGTTAATACTCATGTATTAACCATTTTTGACAGATGGAATGGGAATTTAGACCCTTTGGAATAGCAGTAGAAAGTCTCTAGGGAAAGAGTTCAAGGGGACAGTGTGCACTCACTGTAACTAGAAGTGAAAACAAATAAAAGGGTACAAGCTAGAGATGAGGGAGAATACTTAAGAGCACTGCACAAAGTAAAGCACTGACATCCTCATAGGTATCTTGATGAACCTGTAAGTGGGTTGGCAGAAAGCATTCAATCACCATTGGAAGCAGTTGGCATGAAAGACTTAAGCAAAATAAAGACTCACGAGGGACACTGATGAGTTTTCTAATAGCTAGTCCATGCACATTTACTACTGCTAGAGAGGCATATCATGTCTAGGGTCTATTTAAAATGATGGTGGGTCATGATATATATTTGTGGAATTCTGATTTTGTCCTAGTAACCATAACATTTTCTATTGTGCATGGGAAAAACACAGAGAAGCTGGTGACAGCAATGCTCAAAGAAAACTTAAGGCAACAAATAGAGCTAGCATTCCCAGCCTGTATGTAACCAGGGACAGGATTTTTCCAAGGGAGTTGAGAAGAAACAAACAACCTTAGAAATCCTATTAATAGACAATTCCTGCTTCAAGGGAACTTTGAACAACTACAGCTCCAATGATTGAGAAATCACCAATAGTTATAGGAACCCCAACATAAAAAAGGAATCGTCAAATCCCAGAGGAAAAGAGAACTCAGGTCCCGAGCTTATTGCCTTAACCATATCTAGCTGAGAGTTTTACCACTTCCTTGGCAGCAAACAGGCCTGCAATGATTAGAATCTCATCTAAGGTAAAGTGTCTGAAAATATTATTCATAACTTTATGGTATAGCATATGTAAAATTCTTATTCCATAAGATGCACATTTTTGCCACTTTCATGACAAAAGTCATCTATGGTTGATACACAGATCAGGGCAGTCAAAGTTCTAGTATGTTAAGGAGGAAAAGACTACATATCAGGAAACTATTGGTGATAATGTGACAAAACTCACAATCTTGCCAGTGGGAAGATTTTTAAGCAAAAGGCAGCACAGATTTCTTAGGACTTAATTTTCACTTTTACCTATATTAAAAATCATCTGAAAATAATTTAGAAAATGCACAATTTCTCCAGTCTGAATAGAACTTAGAGAGGGATTCATCTGTTGGTCACACTCCTACATATTTATGTGGCTAGGTCTAATTGACCATTGTTGGCTGCACCTTTCATGGAGATAGTGGTCACAACCAATTGTCTTGAATCATATGATCACAGGCTTTATTCTTGTCTATCATCCATACTTTCTATGTAATACTTGAAAAGACTCTAAATATGTGCCTTTGTTTATGTATTTGCTCGCTAGCTAGAAGAAACTAGATATTTCCTAACCTTGAAAAGATTCAGTGAAGACCGTGAGTAAGTGTACAGCACTTTAAAACATGACAACAGTAACAACTATTAGGACAGCAAAAACCTCAACGGGCCAAGACAAGACCCAAACCCAAAAGAATATTATAACATTGTGTTTTTCAAAACTTCCATGAAGAGAAAGACCTCTGTTTTGTTCTTTTAAAGCTATGGGTGTTGTGCCTCAGAGATTGCCCTATGAATTGTAGGTTTAAATATTTTGCTACATTATCATAGTAGCAAAAGTAACCAAAACATACCAAAGTCTGATCTTGGCAAATTAGGTGATTCCGCATGCAGATGCATGTGGAATATTCTTTAGAATTGGCAGTCCTTCCAAAATGTGCTATAGCACTATTTCACTTCTAATTTCACAATAAACAACTGTAACTTTCCTAGTCTAATTTAACACTTCTGTTAATATCATGACTAACATTGTTGAAATGACTCATAAAATGTAGTGATAATATTATAATTTGGTGTTCTTCATTTTTGGACAGTATTGATCAACTTTAGGCTCTAGATATAGATGTACCCATTCATAATATCTTGAGTATAATCTCAGGCAACAGAGAATCTCATTGGTATCCCTGACTGGTTAAGTCCGTCCGCAATTGAGAAGTAAAAATATAACACTTAATAATGATAACGAAGGGCCTCACACAGTCAGATCAGTTGACAACTTTCTCCTCAAACATTCTACCATATTAAGCCCTGCCACTACCCCCATTCAACACACTTTGCATTTCACTAGTGTTCTTGTTTCCAATAACCTTTAAGCTCAGTAAAAGCTGATGGAGAATGCCATAGTCTCACAAGGATCTAAAATTTTTATTTACAGTTTTCTTTTATTTCTAGAAAACTTGAAGATCGCAAAAGTAGATACAGTAAAACAACACAAAAAGAAAAGATAGGAGCATTAAATTAATCCAGGAATGAGCTAGAAACTAAAACAAGCACTACTAAGCCCAATCTTATTGTGAAAGATGGGTTGCATAAGTGTCATCCTTTTTAGCAGCAAATGCAAGGAAAGCAATGACCTCAGTTGTGGGCACCTCAGGGTCTTTATGGTAAATGTGAGTATATTAGAGAAGTCCAACTATTCCTGAAACTAAGACTAGAAAGAAGTTTTTCTCAGAGTGTCTACACAGAAATTGTCCTAAACAATTTGCTTGTATTAATCCCCGGGACAAGTTTCACAGAGCTATTCCTTAGCACACCCAAATTGGAATCAATTTAGTAAAGTCAATTTTATAGAGATGAGTGGGGCCTAGTTTACCAGGACATATTATCTCGGTGCTGTGAAGATTCACAAAAACTAACTGCTAACTGCTGTACAAACATAAGGATACGAACTCTTACAGAATAATTTCATTAAAACTTCCTATGCATATGAATTATGGTTAATATATATTTTTAAATAGTAAATATCATTGTTGTCCTTGGAAATCTCAAATATGAGTTTTTAACTTTTTCACATATGGTCTGCTTTTAAGGAATTGTTTACAAGTGCCTTAAAAAATACACAGATGTATTATTTTGATTCTACTTGATTAAAAAATTGTCCCTCTTTTCACACATGTAAAGAGAATAGGGCTAGATTAAATAATTTGAAAGTCTTTTTACTTCAAATATTTAATGGCTTCAATATATGCCACACTATCATTTTTTTTTTTTAAAGAAAAGAAGCTTTCTTATTTTCTCAGAAACCTCAGAAGGCAAAGGAAAAACCGGTGTATTGATCCGTATGATAGAATCCAATGTTATTCTAGCTTTAGAAGGTGTCCAGTTACAGAGAAACATTTTAGTAATCGTAAAGTTCAGACAGACCTCATGTGACCCTATTCATTCCTGACCAGCAAATAGTTTTTGTTTAACTTCGAAAGAAACCAGACAAACCCTGCAAGGTTACTTGTAATCATGACACCATTTTTAGAATTGCCATGTGCTGGGAACATGCCTTCTTGCTTCCTCTTTCTATCTGCAGTATAAATCTGAGGGACTTTGTTATGGCTCTTATACTTGGCACATCTTAGGCCTATTTAGAACATCAACACCATCAATCACATAATATGAAGCCGCCCAGCTGGATGAACCCTGGCTATCATGCAGGGGTTATTTGTCATCTGGGCATGTCTGTTTGGTATATAACACTCCTTCAGTCCCAGAACAATTTTCCTGCTCCAAAAATATTCTCTTTGATTCAGGAAACACGTGATTAATAAAGGAAAGGGGTTTAAAGCTGGAGGTCAAGGCTAAAAGTCTTAACCAAACAAGTGCATTGCTTACTAACGTTTGCATCAGCAGTCAAAAATTCCCTTGAAGAGTTCCTGTGTGAAGAAACACACATCTTTAAATGCTGTAAATTTCAAGGGATTCCAGCAACTATGTTCATCTTGAGGGACTTATTTTAAAATAATGTTGTGTATCTAAGAAATATTTTGCCACAGAATAATAACACTGCATGAAGCATTTAAAAGGCCCATTACAAACATTTACAATTTAATATAAAAAATTAAGGTTGCGAAGAGAGAGTTTAAACAATATGATATGTAAAGGAAATTTGTGCTATCACGTTAGAACAATTGGCATTAAAAATAAATTGTTTTCTAAGAAGTCTATTTACACTAAAATGGAGTTAAAAGCAACATTCCTTCCCTCATACTTTTTGTCTTATTTATATGCCAATCTACAATACTTTATAGTACTTTTCCATTAAATAGTTTTTTGCTTATCTTCTTTCCACCAAAAGAACCTTAATTCATGTTTATAGAATATTGGATTTTCTTCTTTCTAGGCAATTTTTATAGTACTTTCCTATAATAGTATTTACAGTATTTGTTATTTATGACAAAAAAAAGGCTATTCTGACTAAATCAATTTAAAAAGTAATTATTGGTCAAGGTCTTAAATTATCTTAACAATGACTTAATTGGAAGTGACTCCACTTCTTGATCTAGAAAAATGGATTTAATAATGTTTATTTCAGTGGTCTCATAAAGTGAGTCACAAATTCCCACTGTGATTCTAAACTGAGTTTCTCAAGGTGATAGGAGATTGCATTATAGAACTGACGATGTTGCAAGGCCCACGGGGCCCATGTCAGTCATCACTTTATTCAGCTCTTACAGACTCCTGAATTTCTGAATTCAGGCCAATTTAGGTAACCAGGCTTGCTGGAATTCCTCTCTCTTTACCTCCCACCTCTTTGCCAAATACCAAGAGGATAAAAATAGAAACAGTACAAAACACACTGTATTTAAGCTAAGCCACCATTGAAATTTATATTGGCAATGCTTTTATCTTATATGCACCCTTAGAATCACAGCTTTCCGAACATGAAGTGGCTTTCAATGTCATCCTATTGCAGTGGAACCAGCCATCAGTAAAGAATTGACTGAGGTGAGATTAGAACATGGGTCTCCTGTGTTCAGTGTTCCTTGTATAGTGGTATAAAACCTTCAAAGAGCTCAATCTTTGGTGCAGAATTTTTGTATTTGTCTGACTTGCTCACATTTGTTGTTTTACTACTTATGTTAATATTGATAACATTATATATGTGACTGTTGATGAGGTCTTCTTGACTCTTTACATGCATAATGCTCTAGTTAACTCAGTTGACCCTGTTAAACAGTGACAATGCGTATGAGGCCCCAGTTTGTTAGCATTCATTGTTACAAAAGCAGGGTGACTGACCTTGTCATATTTAACAGCGTTGAGCAGACACAGCCATGTGGATCCTGAGGGCAAATAAAGAATTTCCATTGGTGATGTAAGAACTATGCTAATTAGTCTCCCCCTCCATTCTGTTTCCAGGCACTGAATAACTGAATAGTTTAACTCAAAGGCTCACTGTACCCTGAATTAACAAAACCCAAGGACTTTAATAAACAATGATAAATAAAACATGTGTTTCACATGCCATGTTCTCTTAACAAAAGAGTGGCATTTGTAGAGTAGTGTGTCTATGAAGAGTGACCACTCCTTTTTTTTGCTGTTGTATCTCCCTGCTACATAATTGAAACAACAATGTCTATCTGGAGAGAGAGAGAGAAACAATTTTTCCTTTAAATCTATGTTCCCTTAAAATCATTTTCTTAGACTAATTTTAAAAAATGTTTCCCAAACAATGTATGCACATGTGAATAAAAGAAAAAAAAAACATTAAAGTCAAAAAGAAATGTTTCCACACTGTGACTAAGATGGGAACTGTATGTGAGGCCTAAGTTAATTTTTTAACAATGCAATATTACCTTGGTACATCTTGTTCTCTCTTTCCCTCAGGGTTTTATAGGAATGAATCAGAAAATTGCTCCCTTATGTTAAGCCTGAGTCTGCACCTGTGTTAAATTCACATGGAACTAGAATTGGGGGTTTGGGGGTGGAGATAAATGTCAGCAAAACTAATAGAATGATATATCTGAGTCTGAATTCTCAAACGAACTAACATCCAAAGCAGAAAGCATCAACAGGAACATTTTATAAACATGTTGTTTCACAACTAGTATTGAAATTAAGGATCTGATTATTTTGACCAACTGTCCTCAAGTTTATGATTGCAAGCATCTGGTTACAGATATTAGGAAACTCAGATTATCAGATATTCTGAAAATGACATGCTAAAATTCTTACTCTACCTTCTTTGGGTATACTGGATCACTTTTTAAATATATTAAAACAGTCTGCATGCTTTAGATATGTTAAGAGTACATCAGAGTGAGCAAGTCATTGAAGCAAATGTAGAAAGCAATGAAGAGTTAAAAGACTCTAAATTTGCAAAAGCAAGCAGACTTTGTGATGATCCGGACAGGTGGGTGGATGAGAGGTGAAGAAAGTATAAGTCAATATAAAAGTGAGAGGAATTAAATGAGGTAAAGATACATGAACAGTTTTTCATGTTTTAAATCTGCTCTTAATGCATGAATGTAAGTGGCCAGCACAAATCAGTTCCCTTTACAATGAAGCAAACTTGTTAACAAAATGTTAGATCTGCTTGATTTATGTTGTATAGTACAGTATTGATGTTTCTTAGACAATACTGGGCATCATATAGATGAATTATGGATGAAGATATCTGTCATTCTGAAATATTTTGCTATCAGAGAAAAGAAATAAGAGAGAAATTTAGGACTCAAAGAATAAGTCACTTCCATTTTATCTACCATGAAGCATGCGCTGAGGACAATTATTTGCATATTGCAATGGAGGCTGGCTAAAACCCAATCAATTGACTCCAGATGTGAGTTTCTTGTGATTTTGTTTCTTAAAGTGAGAGTTGTCAAGACTTCATGGGAGCGGAATCTAATATAAACTAAAGGAATCACAAACTACAAGGAACATTTTTGGCTTATAAAAAAATCCCACTTCTTTAAGCGTGGTGAGTAGAATGATAGAATACAGTGGCTTATGATAAATTAGTTCAAGGACATTTACAAATGGCTGGCCCTTGTCTAAACAAAATCTTCCCAAACAACTCTACAAAAAGTGTTCCTGATGTGGTGTCCAATCACATGTGTAGAGTATACCACAAGTAGTAATTTGTTAGGAAGTAAACTCTAAGAAGTGATCCACGAGAACCACCCCTTGGCACATGGTGATTATGAATGGAATTTAGATAAAATGTGAAGGTGTTTTTAAGGTGGTGTGAATGTCTATAGGAATTACATTCCTTTTAAGAAACTAGCAGAAAAAATTTTAATCTTAGGAAATCATTAGTTTTAAGAATATTAGGATAATAGTCTGTAGGGTCACTTTGTTGTTCTTGTGCTTTCTAGATGACTAATTTTGACTAGTTAAAATTTACCTTTCCTTTGGAACCACCATTCTTAAAATAACTGATTCAGAACTAAAGCAAGTGTCACTATGAGTAGAAACATTTTGTTTTATATTCCTATGTATTGACCACTTAAGAGTAGATCAAGCTGTTTTCATGTGTCTAGGTTCTCATCAAGTGTGTATGTATATATGTTCTTTTTTACAAAGTTACAGGTATGCTAGAATTAATATTTAAAAAAAATAATAACTTAATGGGAGCCTTATCATTTGAGCATTTAAGCATCACTCAGTGTTCTAGACTCATGTAATTTATATACCTATAAATCTGGCTAATTATTATTTAAGAAAATTTTTGTTTGTGTTAGAGTAGACTAGAACTTTTGTCCTACAATATTAAATATGACTTTCATCAGTGCAGTGACACAAGACTCTGTATTCAGGCACCTGCACACCCATGTTTATTGTGGCACTATTTACAATAACCAAGTTATGGAAACAGCCAAGATGCCCCACCACTGACGAATGGATTAAGAAAATGTGGTATCTATACACAATGGAATTTTATGCAGCCATGAAGAAGAACGAAATGTTATCATTCGCTGGTAAATGGATGGAATTGGAGAACATCATTCTGAGTGAGGTTAGCCTGGCTCAAAAGACCAAAAATCGTATGTTCTCCCTCATATGTGGACATTAGATCAAGGGCAAACACAACAAGGGGATTGGACTTTGAGCACATGATAAAAGCGAGAGCACACAAGGGAGGAGTGAGGATAGGTAAGACACCTAAAAAATTAGCTAGCATTTGTTGCCCTTAATGCAGAGAAACTAAAACAGATACCTTAAAGCAACTGAGGCCAATAGGAAAAGGGGACCAGGAACTAGAGAAAAGGTTAGATCAAAAAGAATTAACCTAGAAGGTAACACACACGTACAGGAAATCAATGTGAGTCAATGCCCTGTATAGCTATCCTTATCTCAACCAGCAAAAACCCTTGCTCCTTCCTATTATTGCTTATACTCTCTCTACAACAAAATTAGGAATAAGGGCAAAATAGTTTCTGCTGGGTATTGAGGGGGGGGAGCGGGAAGGGGTGGAGTGGGTGGTAAGGGAGGGGGTGGGGGCAGGGGGGAGAAATGACCCAAGCCTTGTATGCACATATGAATAATAAAACAATAAAAAAAATAAAATTTTTGAAAAGTAAGACTGTATTCAGAAGGGCCTTGTGCTTGGAGTCTAATGCAGTGCAGTTGCTGTCTTGAAATTCTTAATAATCTTATCCTTGAATTTGTGTTTTCTAAGTGAAGCTCAATAGGAAAATGGAGCACAGGCTGGGGGCTGGGAGGCTTGACTTACTTCCTATGCCATTTCTCTTCACCTTCCACTTCTCTGGACAAATTATCAGCCCTCTGCTTCCCACTCCCTGGAGCCACACACCCCAACTGGCCGCCCCATCCCTGTCCTTGCCCTATACCAAAAAATAGGGCACCTTCCTCTTGGAGTGGCTACACAGATGCATTGGCTACACAGTTTAATGACGGCCTTCAGTTCTGTCAGGAACCTGAGCATGAGTGTTGAGGTTATAAGGAGGGTGAGAGTCAAGCATGGACCTCCCATGGCTTCTCAGGGAAGAACAAGGAGGTACTAGTCAGCACTCTAAGTGCAATTGCAATGATTGGCTGGGAGCCTCTTGTCCAACGCTGATTTAGGTAATATATATGTCCCATGGCAGAGCCTGCAACCACTTGGGGGTTGGCTATTTGTTGTGGACTGAAGAGTTTGATGTCCCTGTCTCAGTCAGGGTCCCTCATTTTGTTTTGCATTGAGCCCTGCAAATCAAGAAGCTACCCCTGACCCTGAAGCAGATGTTACCAATCTTCTATTACAGGTAGAAAACTGGAGCTCAGAGAAGGGCTGGTGTCAGAGCAGAGCCCCACTCTAAGCTCATCCCCTCTTCACTGTGGTGTGTGAAACTGCTGAGTGAGTGAGAGGTACCTCAAGGTGCTGACAGCTATGCATGCCCTCTTCTCTGGAATGGGCTGGAGTGACCTGGCCTATTTTTATGACATGGATCTAAGCTTGACCAACTCAAGGTCTCTATGGTTTCATATAAAGGAAGAAAATTTGGTGTTCCGGGTTCACTGTTATGGATTAGTGTGTCTCTTCAAAATTCCTAAGTTAAAGTCCTAACCCTTGGTACCTCAGAACATGACTGTGTTTGAACACAGAAACTTTAAAGAAGTAACTAAGTTAAATTGAGGCCAGTAGGATGGGTTCTGATCTAACATGACTGGTTTCCTCATAAGAAAAGGAAATTTTGGCACAGAAAGAAGCATGAGGAATATGACCTCAAAGAACAAAGAGCATATGAGGATCAGAAGATAGTCATCTATAAGATAAGGAAACAGGCCTCAGAAAAAGCCAAGTGTATGATAGCTTAATCTTGGTCTTCCATTCTCCAGAACCATGAGAAAATTAATTTCTATAGCTTAAGCCATTCAGTCCAGGTGTTTGTTAGGGTAGTTTTGCAAGCTAATATTCATACTAAGATTCTGATATCAATCCATCACTCTTCTATTGACCTAAAGGCATAGCAACAAGATTCCACTAACTGTTACAAAAACAAAAATACCACAAAGGCCATTGATTAAGACTTGAAAACTCTGTAGAACAGAAATCCTGTAATATAAATTTGGGAGAATGAGAGAGAGAAAATAGGATGAGGCAAGAAGCAATTTAAGATATCCTAGGCAACAAATAATTTATCTGTTGCCCTTCATCTTCATTTTTATATAAACAAGTAATATATGAGTAATACACATTTGTTGTTATTTTAAAGTTTAAATCAATGGAGCAAAAAAAATGTCTAAGTCTTTGTTTCCCTTCATTTCCCATCACACTTTTACCTCAGTGGTAACCACTGGTAGGTACATTATTTCAGGCTATTCTAAAAATGCATTTAAGGATGCATCTTTATTTCTATATATGCTTAATTTTGATTGCTGAGAAAAATGTGATTATATAATATGTATTGCTTTGTGTCTCATTTTCGTGTTTATCCATATGTATTAGGAATTTTTCCATATCTATCATATACTTTAATCTTACATAATTCATGATAAAATATGTGAAACTCCACAGGATGGATTTTTTTTTAATTACAAAAATTTTTTATTAGGATATACTCGTTATACAAGGAAGGGGGGTTCATAGTGACAGCTCCAATTTGGCTTATATTGTACATTGGTTAGATCACTATTTAACTATTACCTTACCGATGCACATGTAGATTATTTCCAACTTTTTGTTTTTGTTTTTTGAGACAGGAGACAGGACCTTTCTATGAAGTCTAGCTGGCCTCGAACTCCTGATCCTATTGGCTCAGCCTCTGAGTTGCAAGGGTGTATACCACCATGCCTGAATTTCCAACCTTTTATGATTAAAAAATATTACAAGGAACTTTTTTGTACATAGGTATTTGTGAAATTTGGATTTCTAATCCCATATTTCTTAGTCCTTTCCATGATTTTGGATTACTTTTGGAATTTAGGGCTAAGAATATCTTTTCTGATCTGAATTAGTATGTGAAGACAGGTAGAAATGCTTTTCCTTTAGTATCCATACACCAGAGTTGTGTATGCTTTCCTGTTTCCTTGGTAGAACATGACAAAGTCACGTGGTATGCCACACCTAGGGTCAGGAGTATGCAGAATTTTTCATACACAAAAGTTGAAGCTTGTGATTTTAAATATATCCTCTCTATGATTTGTGGCAGGAAGACACAAAGCCGTGGACTGGAGCATGACTGCATGTCAGAAGACACCATGGCCCAGGAGGACCTCAGAGTGACTTTTCTTTTGGCGGTAGTGGGGTTTGAAAAGAGGGTCTTATGCTTGCTAAGCAAGTGCTCTACAACCTGTACCCTGCTCCCAGCCTTCAGAATGACTTTTGAGATGCTCTCTGGAACCTCCATGCATTGCATGGTCTTCTCTTTTGAAGAGGTAAAGAAATACCCTGAACAAGGCTGGGCATATTCTCCTCATTTCTGTGCGTCAGTTCAAGCAGTCCTTGCCTGGTCAATGATGGCACCTCATGAACATTTATTTCTGAGTAAAGCAACTATATATCCTCCTCAACTTATGATAGGGTTATATCCTAATAAGGGCATTGCAAATTGAAAATGCATTTAAAGGGATATCTAACCAAACATCACAGCTTAGCATCACCATACACTGTAGGGTGTCAGCTGTTTACCCTCATGCTCACATGGTTGACTAGCAGCTGCAGCTTGCTGCCACTGCCCAGTGTCGTAAGAGAGGATTGTTTCACATATCGGTAACTTACTGAAAATTCAAAGTATGATTTCTATTCATGGCTCATTTTTATACCATCATGAAGTTGAAAAACTAAGTCAGGGGCCATCGTTTTTGGTTAAGGAAATAAATAACTTTAGGCTATTATTCTAATAGCCTAAAGGATAAAGAGATGGACACATTAAAGAACAGTATTTAAGGATTGTAGGCAGTTAAAAATGTCTTGAATATATCATATCAGTGGACGTTGGACCTGCCTTCTTAAGTCTAAAAAGCATTAATTCTGAATCCTTTCTTACTGCCTGAAACCTTCAAGTTTCTGTTCTCTTTGGCAGAACTTCATGTCTCTTGGCTTCAGGCAGGCAATTTGTCAAGAAAACTTGCCCTTTTGGCTTGCTTCATCTTTATTTCTCCTTTCCTCCATCCACTCAGGCTTCAAAAGCCTCTAATTAGCTGTTTACCTTAATTATCCCAGCTAGTACTTCATCTGGTTGCAGGCTCTCCCACTTCTGAGCACTCAAAGTGTTCACACCTTCCCCATTAGAAGAATCTTCCTACTTCTCTAACAAGAAAAAAAAATGCATTCCCTCGCCTCGCCTCTACTCTGTGTCTGTGGCTTCCATAGCCGAGGGGTGAGGGAAGGAATCTGGCAGCCGTCTTAGACATCTCATTCTGAGCCACATCTAGTCCATGTTAGAAAAAATAAAATTTCTTATGCACCCCCCAGCGGAACAAAGAGCTTCAGCTCAGACCAGAATTTGCAGAGTAGCTATTAAATATACGACCTCAGCATACCCTGGGCTTAACTCATTTCTAAAATCTGAAAGACGTTGGATTATAGTGAATTGGTGTTCTTTTTCTTACCAAACATCCATATTTATCATGTGTTTTAACTTATATTAGTACATAAAGTCAAATTATCCAGACACCATGTCACCTGAGCATTTAATGTCTAGTAGTTGTGAAACTGGTTCAGTTCAAGGCACACCTGACTTTATGAAGAACAGGTGACACCAAGTAATTAAACATATGATTTTAGGTTTTCCTAGACATCAAACTCATTATTACATGAGTCCGATAGGGAAATGACTAATGAGTTCCTCACACCTTGATAAGCAACATTCCTTGTATTTGAATTTTGCTCATAGAATGACATCGTCATTTGTTGATAAATGACATTGTCATTAGGCTGAGCTCTAGTTATTAATTGTGTTAACTCCACGAACTACCCTTTTCATTAGGTGGAGTTATGAGTTAGACACACTGGCCACACTCCAATTGAAATCTGACAGAAACAGAAGTATGTACCATGAAGCTTTTTTTGTTAGTGAATTTGAATTTGGAATTGACTAAGTCCTGGGCTTTCTAAGCTGCACGAGGTAAAGTATGAAATGGATCACTTTGACTTCTTCAGGCAGCGTGAACTAGGACTCCTACTGTAAGACAATATGGCTGAATATTCTGAAAGGTAGTCTGCCAATTACACAGAAAAGGAAAGACTCTAAGGATTATTTTAAGAATGGTGATTTATTTTACTTGGAAGCTTTGCACTATTAAGTTCCTTAAAAATCCTCATATATTTTTAAATTTATTTAAAATTCAGATTCTCTATTTCTCATTTTGTCACTGCTTTAATTAGGCATAACAGATTGAAATTAGGTATCATAGAATAACTTTGCATGTTGAGACTAACAATACTGCAATTTATTCCATGTGATGATTCCCCCCACCCCCCATACCTGTCTGAGTCACTAAGCTTACATGAATATGCAAAGAAAAAGCCTTCATACTTCTGGATCCTCAGATTCTCAAATTAAAAAAATTACTCATTTATTTCCAAGACTCATGAACTAGTCCCAATTGTAGAATTTCTTATTTTGTGCCTAATGGTTAAAAAACAACTTCTGATGTGCTATGGGAGAAGCACTCCATAAAATAACTGATGCATATAAAAATAAATAAACAAAAGGAGAAAATATGCCACAAACTATTTGCATATGATAATTTCATAAAACATTTCCCTTGGGAAATACCTGAGTGAAATTAATGCACAATCAGTAGGAACCCAGTGGAAATGTGTTCGTTGAAATAAATAATCCAAAATTATTCTTGGGCTGTGAAGTTTGTTTACTGCCTTAACTGAAGTGTGTATCAAACATAAGTACATTAGCATTGGCTGCGGGTTGGGGGGAGTCAAGCACAGCCTTTACCTCCTATGTTTTTCATCTATTCTGCTGTTTATGCTTCTTGGCAAGGTCCAAACCACAAGAGGTATTTGTCCCAATACAAGTGTGCATGTGTGTGTGTGTGTGTGTGTGTATGTGTGTGTGTGTTGCACAGTGGTGACCAAGCACCTTTTCAAGAGGAGCCTCAGAAGTATGGTTGAATTCTTAATAGTTTCTTGAGTTTGCTAATTTTAAAAATTATTTTAAAATACCCCACAGGCAAACAGCAATGAATATTCTTATTTACAAAAATAAAGAGGGTTTTTGCTCACTTGGAATTCCTAAGGTTGACTACCAGTCTTCAGAATATCTACCTTTGTCCACCTCTCTGCTGTCAACAGTGTGGAATGGTTGTTTCCATTGATACTATTTTAATGTTTTAAATTAAATAGGGCATTGTAAACTCAGTACATGTTGGTTGTCAAAAAATGCTAGAATTTTTTTAAATTTTTATTGTTTTATTATTCATATGTGTATACAATGCTTGGGTCATTTCTCCCCCCTGCCCCCACTCCCTCCCTTACCACCCACTCCGGCATCTCCCTCTCCCCCCACCCCCTTGACACCCTGCAGAAACTATTTTGCCCTTGTCTCTAATTTTGTTGAAGAGAGAGTATAAGCAATAATAGGAGGGACAAGGGTTTTTGCTAGTTGAGATAAGGATAGCTATACAAGGAGTTGACTCACATTAATTTCCTGTGCATGTGTGTTACCTTCTAGGTTAATTCTTTTTAATCTAACCTTTTCTCTAGTTCCTGGTCCCCTTCTCCTATTGGCCTCAGTTGCTTTTAAGGTATCTGCTTTAGTTTCTCTGCGTTAAGGGCAACAAATGCTAGCTAATTTTTTAGGTGTCTTACCTATCCTCACCCCTCCCTTGTGTGCTCTCGCTTTTATCATGTGCTCATAGTCCAATCCCCTTGTTGTGTTTGCCCTTGATCTAATGTCCACGTATGAGGGAGAACATATGATTTTTGGTCTTTTGGGCCAGGCTAACCTTACTCAGAATGATGTTCTCCAATTCCATCCATTTGGCAGTGAATGGCAACATTTCGTTCTTCTTCATGGCTGCATAAAATTCCATTGTGTATAGATACCACATTTTCTTGATCCATTCGTCAGTGGTGGGGCATCTTGGCTGTTTCCATAGCTTGGCTATTGTGAATAGTGCCTGCAATAAACATGGGTGTGCAGGTGCCTCTGGAGTAACCTGTGTCACAGTATTTTGGATATATCCTCAAGAGTGGTATTGCTGGATCAAATGGTAGATCAACGTTTAGCTTTTTAAGTAGCCTCCAAATTTTTTTCCAAAGTGTTTGTACTAGTTTACATTCCCACCAACAGTGTAAAAGGGTTCCTTTTTCCCAGCATCCTCGCCAACACCTGTTGTTGGTGGTGTTGCTAATGATGGCTATTCCAACAGGGGTGAGGTGGAATCTCAGTGTGGTTTTAATTTGCCTTTCCTTTATTGCTAGAGATGGTGAAAAAAATGCTAGAATTTTTAGCACTAATGTCACCAGCATCAGGACACTGGCTATGTTTGGGTCATCTTTGGGAGAAGTCTTGTGATGGACAAGGAGAAGCTGATAAGTGAAAAAAAAGTTAATAGGTTATCTGTGTCCCTGATTGTGAAATAGGCATTAATTCTTCCATTTCAGATACCTGTGACAGGTACACAGTGGCAGTGGACACATTTCTCTTGTTTTTACTTGACAGCAAATATCCAATGTCCGCAACCATCGATGGTGCATAAGTACTTGTCTGTTATCTTTCTCCCTTAGAAAATTGACATAAATTCTTCAGGACTTGGGTTTTTGGAGATATGGGTGAGGTGGGTATTTTGGGGGCTGACAGATTTTAATCAAGACAGAGAATACTAGGAGTTAGAAGACAAAGATAGTGACTACAACATTCCTCTTCAGTCAAAGTTATTCTAAATGTTGCTACCCATGACAAACCTATGTATAGGCATGTCTTGTTTATTAAGCACATGGTGCCTGTGTTGGGTTACAAGGAACTTGACAGACATTGCCTTGCAATGGTATTGCAGATTTGAATTGGCAAAGCAGGATTTAAACTCAGGTCTGGCTGGATTCCACAGTCTGTATTTATAACTGCAATCTATTCCTTTCCTCCCAGTCTTTTCAGGCTGAACTATTCTCTTTGAAAAATCATTCCCTCTTGACTGACCCTTTCCCTTTAAACACATCCATCCTAACCAGATCTCACTTGTACAAAAATGTTGCTGGGTGGAGGCTGTGTCTATTTTCTTGGAACACAGTGGCCCAGGAGTTGGGTGGGGATAATGTTACAGTTACAACATGTACTGACTAGTCAAATGGGCACTCATGGCAGATAACAAGGAGTTCCTTCAAGATGTCAAAGGGGAAATGCTACAAACACTGGGTGATTCCATTAAAAGATTATATGCATGTATGAAAATGTCATGATGAAGCTCATTAAAATGTATAAAAAATTAAATCAAGAAAAAAAGATTCCAAACTGGAAGAAACCAATCAAACCAATCTCTGGCTAGATGGTATATTGTAGTGATAAGAGGCTGAAGTTTGAATCTAGAAAGTCTGGGTTTAAATCTGAATACTATTATATGATATTGAACAAACTATTTTCTCTATGCCTCCATTTCATATTTTTTAAAATGGGCATCGTAATTGTACTGATCTTGTAGGATCATTGTACAAAATATGAAAAAAACATGCTCAGTGCCTGGCCTATAGATTGTGCTAGTTGAAACTTTTCTTCTGTTAGTAGTCCTATGATTTTTTCAATGAAGTCCTACTTGATTGCTCACTTCTCCCAAGAGATGGCTATAGTCTCAGGTATCTGGTATTTAATTCACATATCACTCTTGGCACCTCCTTTTTTATTTATTTATTTTTAAAAATTGTTTTATTATTCATATGTGCATACAAGGCTTGGGTCATTTCTCCCCCCTGTCCCCACCCCCTCCCTTACCACCCATCCCACCCCTCCCACTCCCCCCACCCCCTCAATACCCAGCAGAAAAATTTTGCCCTTATCTCTAATTTTGTTGAAGAGAGAATATAAGCAATAATAGGAAGGAACAAGGGTTTTTGCTGGTTGAAATAAGGATAGCCAAACAGGAAGTTGACTCACATTAATTTCCTGTGCATGTGTGTTACCTTCTAGGTTAATTCTTTTTAATCTAACCTTTTCTCTAGTTCCTGGTCCCCTTTTCCTATTGGCCTCAGTTGCTTTTAAGGTATCTGCTTTAGTTTCTCTGCATTAAGGGCAACAAATGCTAGCTAATTTTCTAGGTGTCTTACCTATCCTCACCCCTCCCTTGTGTGCTCTCGCTTTTATCATGTGCTCAAAGTCCAATCCCATTGTTGTGTTTGCCCTTGATCTAATGTGCACATATGAGGGAAAACATATGATTTTTGGTCTTTTGGGCCAGGCTAACCTCACTCAGAATGATGTTCTCCAATTCCATCCATTTGGCAGTGAATGGTAACATTTCGTTCTTCTTCATGGCTGCATAAAATTCCATTGTGTATAGATACCACATTTTCTTAATCCATTCGTCAGTGGTGGGGCATCTTGGCTGTTTCCATAGCTTGGTTATTGTGAATAGTGCCCGCAATAAACATGGGTGTGCAGGTGCCTCTGGAGTAACCTGTGTCACTTTCTTTTGGATATATCCCCAAGAGTGGTATTGCTGGATCAAATGGTAGATCAATGTTTAGCTTTTTAAGTAGCCTCCAAATTTTTTTCCAGAGTGGTTGTACTAGTTTACATTCCCACCAACAGTGTAAGAGGGTTCCTTTTTCCCCACATCCTCGAAAACACCTGTTGGTGGTGTTGCTAATGATGGCTATTCCAACAGGGGTGAGGTGGAATCTCAGTGTGGTTTTAATTTGCATTTCCTTCATTGCTAGAGATGGTGAGCATTTTTTCATGTGTTTTTTTGGCCATTTGAATTTCTTCTTTTGAGAAAGTTCTGTTTAGTTCACTTGCCCATTTCTTCATTGGTTCATTAGTTTTGGGAGAATTTAGTTTTTTAAGTTCCCTATATATTCTGGTTATCAGTCCTTTGTCTGATGTGTAGCTGGCAAATATTTTCTCCCACTCTGTGGGTGTTCTCTTCAGTTTAGAGACCATTTCTTTGATGAACAGAAGCTTTTTAGTTTTATGAGGTCCCATTTACCTATGCTACCTCTTAGTTGCTGTGCTGCTGGGGATCCATTGAGAAAGTTCTTACCTATACCTACTAATTCCAGAGTAGTTCCTACTCTTTCCTGTATCAACTTTAGAGTTTGTGGTCGGAAATTAAGATCCTTGATCCATTTTGAGTTAATATTGGTATAGGGTGATATACATGGATCTAGTTTCAGTTTTTTGCAGACTGCTAACCAGTTTTCCCAGCAGTTTTTGTTGAAGAGGCTGCTATTTCTCCATCGTATATTTTTAGCTCCTTTGTCAAAGACAAGTTAGTTATAGTTGTGTGGCTTCATATCTGAGTCCTCTATTCTGTTCCACTGGTCTTCATGTCTCTTGGTACCTCCTTAGTAGAGTTTTTTGGGTTTCATTTATACCCAATTTCTCTACTATCAGCCTACAGGCTAAATTTGTGACTGATTTTAAAACATATAGTAATGAATCCCTTTTCTACTTCCAAACAAAGAAATAGTAAAAGCCTGACTTCAAACTATCTTCAAGGTGTGGAATATTTTTATCCTGTAATAAGTAAAACAAACAAAAAACCCTGAATAAATTAAAGAGGCAAGGATGGAAAGGGGGGAGGGTGAAGAAGAAAGTAAGGGAGTGAGGGAAAGAAGAAAAAAGCAAGAAAGGAACAAGGAAGGAGAGAGGAAGAGAGAAAGGCAGGAAAAAAGAGAAAGAAATGAATATGGCAGAGGACAACATGGCAGAAAGGCCACAGGAGAGTGGAAAGGTATACTTAACACTTGGTCAAGTTTCTGCAACAGCCTTTAAAGTAATCTGCTCAGTAATGGGCACTGTTTTTACCTGAGTTTACCTGTGTGTTTCCTTGATGAACACTTCCCCACCCCCATTTAGGGAAAGAGTCAGAATAGGGAACCAGTTCCCTCTAATACAACATGTTAGTTTTTCTTCCTTGTTATTCCTAGCAGGTTCTCTCCTACATCAAAAATTTCCATTCAATCTAAAGAAAGAACTGGAGATTTTATTGAATGTGTTTACCTTCACAAATTGAAGGAGTTACTTAAATGTACAGTTTGGAATAAGAATAAACATACTCAGGGCCCAATATATAGGTTGTGCTAGTTTAGTGTTTTCTTATATTAATAGAAATATGATTCTTTATACTTACTCATTCCCTTGAAAGTATCAGAAAATTTACTTCAGGTGCTTTACTTTCATTAATAAATTAAACACTGAGGAAAACTTCTGTAAGGAAATTCCATTAGTATATTTTTTTGCAAAAATGATTGTCCACAAAATCAGTGGGTAATTACATTTAGGACAACTTCTTCACTAAATGGCTCCTTTTTCCTGCTAGTACTTACAAGAAATTCAAGTACAAAAAATGGGGAGGGAGGAAGATGATGCAGGAACAGTTTCTTGTAAGACAATTGCACGACTAGACTTTACACTTAATCTCTGTAAGACTGCACAAAGAAGCTTTCTCAGTTAATTCATGTCTCTGTATTGTAGCTTTACTCAATCATGTAAAAAAGCAACATCATTAATTACACAAGTGAAGGGAGGCATTGAAAAAAAGAATGCATCCTTTCATTAACTTACAAAAATACAATTAGTAATTATTAGTGATTTCCTGGAGAAAGTCCAGAGCTGAATTAAAAATATCACGAACCACAGAGATCTTCATTGGTTCCTTAGAGGAAAAAAATGCACTATGAAGCTTATCCATTGTCCTTGCTTTTAAAACATTAAAAGACTAATTCATAAAGAAACCACACAACATTTGTAGTGCTTTTTATTTTCTTTTGCACCCTCTGGGAAATGTGAAGACTGTTCTTTTCTTTTCTTTTTTTTTTTAATGAAATGCCCTGTAGCATTTAGTGCAGGATGAGAATGGTTATTTCTTCGTTCATAATTCATGGGTATTCTGCCAAAAATGAGATCGTTGTCTTAAAAAAGACACATTTTTCAGTTTTGGCATAGTCTCCTTTAATAGGCAACATGTTTATGCTAATTCCAGAAAGATGAAAAATTCCTAAAATATCAACAATCTCTGGGGCCAATCTTACTCTTCCTTGTATCAAGTAGGATCTTGCCATGTAATATCTTAAAATTATTTTTTAAAAAGTTGTTAATTTTTGTTAACTAGGGCAACAGCACCCAACAGTTGTGGAGACAGGTCCCCAGGTACCAGTAGGTGCTAGCCTGTTGGTGTTTTGGGACTGTTGCTCCTTGCATCCTGGTTTGAAGAGATGCACAGTACTGACCTTCCCCTGAGGATTGCAAAGGATGAACTCAAACATATGGCTCTTTGAAGACAGGTGTGTTTTGACTGGGAAGACACAGGGTCAGCAGAGCTCTCTGTTGGCATCAGGAAGAAGGAAAAGAAAGCCCATTTGGGGAGCATTTGGAGCAGGACCCCAGAGGATTCCCTTACTCTATTCATCTGCTTGCTATTTATACAAAATCTCAACCTGTTTGATGACCACTCTTCTTTTTTCTATTGCCTTTTGTAAAAACAGTGCACAGTGTGGGGACTCTGCTGAGCAAACTGTAAGATTTTGACCAACTCTTAATTTTTTCAGAGTGCAGATGATCTGATATGCTGTTTCTTTGGCCTCAGGTTTTTTATCTTGGTTTATATTCTGTTGTCAGCCAGCTTCTGTGATCCAATTCTTCTCTTAAGGTTTAAAAACTTAATTTAGACTAAAAATGATTAGAAAATTAAATTTGCTTCTCAAGAAAAGTATGTGTCAGTGTCCCCCTTATGATCTTTGCCCATTCTCACCATCACCCATGTGAGGTGATTCACCCTCTAAGAGCCATTAATGTAAGTAAGTTCCCTCTCGTAAACCCTTCACTCAGGAATTTGAAGAGCCCAGGACCCCTGCCAACAAGGTTGTGTGGTATCATCATCTGTTTCCAAGAAGAATTCAGAGATAATGGTCTCCATGGTCTTGAGCATGTAGGGCAGCTGCAGGAAGGAGATGAGGCCCTACCCCAATTATGGTCAAAGGCACAGGGCTGGGAAAGAGGGAAGGAGACCAGGGAGGATGGGGCACTTGGAAGCCTGTCTGAGGCCAATTTGGCCTAAACCCAAAGATAACAAGATGGGAGGTTCTACACTGTCTTCTGAATCCTTTGTGCCTCTGGAATTGGGGAACAGAAATATTTTCTTTCTGAAAAGGAATCCACCTTTGTGTGCCCCAGACATCGGGAGGCATTGATATGGGGTAGATGGATTTTCAGCCTTTGGAGTCAAAGTAAAAGATTAGGGTTTATCCATCTTTTTTACTTGCCTTTATTGGAAGGAAGTTGAATAATTGAAAGTTAAATCTGTGCTAAGACAGTATCTATATGCTCAATAAAATAATACACAACATTGGGTGGGATCCTATAGTCACAAGTGAGAAGCCAAGCATTACAACCAAACATGAACACCTCCCTTGTCTAGATACAAACTAATAGGACAGGAGAGTTACAGATTGTGTTTAGAACAAAGACCTTTCTGAAAGTCCAAGTTTTTCCCCTTTAATTCTAGGGACCAAATTTAAGGCTTCCTCAGTTAGAGTAGTTTCACAATTCTGAAAGAACTGATTGTTCTAATGCCACACCTTGGTTACTTCCTCAGCAATTATTACAATGAAAGATCATTGTCAGATGCATGTTCAGGAGCAGGAAAGATACTGAGATTGTAATTTGCCTGGATTCCATGGGAGAGGCAGAGCGACTGCCCTGGAGCAATGTATCTCATTCAGAGCTAGTAGACCCTTAGTGTCATAGGCAATAGCTTTCCAGTTTCAGAAACGAGGTGGGTCATTAGCCACTTCTCTGTCTCTGATTCTGCCTCTCTCTCTCTCTCTCTGCCTGTCTTTCTTTCTCTCTCTTTTTCTACTCTCTCTCTCTCTCTCTCTCTCTCTCTCTCTCTCTCTCTCTCATATACCTACAGAGAGGAACATTTCATTTTTATCATGTAGGCATGGCCAAAACTGTTCTGAACCCATTACAAATCTTATAAGGAGACATAGCCCTTGCTCAGAAGGTATCTATTCTTTTTATTTCTCAATGTAGATAAGTACATACAAGAGTCCTTAAGATAGTAGGATGTGAATGTAGGACTCTCCTTGGCATAACTTCCCATTCTGAGGAAATGTAAGAAATATTACAAAAGGATAGCAACTTTAAGTTTTCTATGTGGGTCTTCATGAAAAAATTGCCTAAAGAAGATATATCTACATCTACTCTAGACAAAAAGAGACTCAGTTTCAGTCTATAATGAATGGCTGTGACTGGATTTTTAAAAAATATCTTCCTTAAATTGTTTCCTTATCTATAAAATAGGCACCATTTGTAGATTTTGGGCTACTCCCCAAATTTCCATAAGAATCAAACGTAGACCATTGCATCGGCACATAAAAGTGAGCAGGAGTGTATAAATGATCCAGGATGAAGCACAAAAAAGTGAACTGTGACAAATTATGCCTAGTATTAGATGAAAATTGTTGAAAAAAACTAAGACTTTGTTTTGCTGCAGTTAGATAAAACCTTGAACATATATAATGTAGTTACAGGAGATTAAGCTTCATACCTTATGATTAACAAACAAATAAAAGCCCTTCAAAGAAACTGGACTATTTATACTAGTCAGATAAATTGATAAAATTGATACATAGATAAAGCTCGATGCTTTTTCTGTGACTTACTGACTCTAATAAAATAACTTTATCCTCGATTTTTGTAATTCTGACATACGATGAACTTTGTGTGTACTCCTGTGAGAAATCATGTATTATTTTATTCAAAGAGCTGGTCCTTGAGAGAAGTCCCCAACTGACATGAGAAGACAGCCTGTATGCTTTCTGCATTGCCAAGTCACCAGGTGGACTGCCCTTAGAGAAGGGGCAGCTTCCTGTGTGGAGGAAAATTCTGGAAGAGGAACATGGTTGTGACCCATCAGCAGGTCACACTGTTGGCAGCTGAGTGAATTAATGTGCCAGTGCTGGCAGGGATCTAGGAGACATCTCTTACCCTCCACTGTAAACAGTTTTCCAAAAGTTGGATTACTGCCTAGAGAATACGAGTTTACATTTTAATACAGGTTAGCTAATTATTTCCTGTAAAAGTTACTGTAGTTTGTACTTCCATCGGGAATGTAGGAGAATGTTTCTCAAATACTCAGCAGTTGGTAATGTCATGATTTCAGTTGTTTGACAACAATATATCAGTGTTGTTTTAGTGTACACATTCTCTTTATTGGTAGTATTCTTTTCTGCTTTGGTACTATTTTTGCGTGTGTGTGATTGTGCGTTTTTTATTCATTTTTCTGTTGTATTTGTTTCTTTGTACATAAATGATATTATCCCACTGTGAAGTGTTATGGTAGAATCTCTGGCTGTCTCTTAACATCTGTTGTCCATTTTGTTGTCTAAACACATGGCTAGAAAATGTCCCCTTTCTCCTTTGCAATCAAATGTGATGATGTGACTATCTTCTAGATATAGTAGATTATGAATAGAAATGTCTTTGGTATGCATATGTGCCTTTTTATCCCCTCTTCTGTGTGAACACACGTGACAATGGCTATCATTGAGCTATGAGACAGAAGGAAACTGGCTTCCTGAATCATCATGTGGATTGTAGCCTAGAATCATAAAAACCCCCTTGCTGGGATATTAGGTGGAAAACAAACAAATTCCTACCATATTTGAATTACTATATATTTTGGAGAGTACTACTTTAACAATTTAGCCCACCCAAATATAAGTGTACTGCCTAATTCTTTTCAGACTATCATTTGTATTTAACCACACACTCATGGTATCTTTTAAAAGACTGCTTAGATAATAATGCACTTGCAAATGAGTTTTAGAAGAGAGGTCAGAGACATAAGGCAAAAAGTAGGGTAGTTTGGTGTTATAGAAGCCGAAGGAATCACGCATTTTGAGAAACTGGTCACATTTCATGCTGTTGAGAGACTG
This sequence comes from Castor canadensis, assembly GCF_047511655.1. Classification (NCBI taxonomy): domain Eukaryota; kingdom Metazoa; phylum Chordata; class Mammalia; order Rodentia; family Castoridae; genus Castor; species Castor canadensis. Next base: position 46,385,824 of record NC_133387.1, read on the forward strand.
GTCCTTGATGACTGGTTTGGTACAAAGATACTTCTTGAGATTAGTATTCCACAAGAGAAGTATTTGAGAGTTTCCTGTGGTGATGAAGTCATCTTACCTGGAAAGTGAATGTGTACTAAATCTCCATTTCCCGCCGATGAGTAGGTCAAATCTCTAAACCATCTGGAAGGTGTCCACCCATGCCCCTGAACAGCAGTGAAAGCCCTGAAGTATTGATCCACACATCTCTGGCCTGACCTTCTGGGTGACTCCAGCTCAACCCACTAGAATTAATTTATCTGCAGGCAAGTTATGTGAACCACCATTTTGTTTAGAAAGCCAACTGGGCCATTCACACCTGAACTAACTGTGCCCTTCCTAAACAGCCCAACATTCATTCTTGCCTCCTGTTCTCTGTCATTGGGGGCCATATCAACTTTCAATTTTCACCTACACATTATTAAACTCTTTTGTTTTCTCAGGTGAGCATCCAAAAATTACTCCTAAAGACTGAGTATTCTAGATTACTGAGTCTTAGGACAGAAATAAATTCTCAAGTTTACAAGCAAAAACATGGTAAATTCTATTGCACATTCTAGTTAAAGGATTAAATGGGAGGCAATATGTTTGATTAATCCTTTAAACTAAACGGCCCTGGAGACAATTTATCTACTATGAAGGTGAGAGGTGGAAAGGATTTCAGACATACTGAAAGACATTATCAGTACTTGTGCTTCTTAAAAGTATATAGTACAGTACTTTAGAAACCTGAAACTGAAGGTGACTTTTCTAATTACCTATGACATGTGAAGTCAGTTGTCCTTAATTCATTCAGAATGATATATTGCGAATGAATAGATATTAAAGCTTTCTGCTCTGCTGCGCATAGAAACATCTGATGAAGGACCAGCACTTGGATATCACCTTATGACATAGGAGAAAAAGACTGAAAGATGACGTTCGGTGAAGACAGAATCAGTCATTCTATGCTTCATGCTTTTGGTAAATCCCAATGTGGAAGAATTCTTTTAAGAAAAATTTTATGTTTTAAAATCTAAACTATCTAATACGTTTAAGCTACAGAATTAAAAATATTCAATCTTACTTGATTCAAAATGCTTATTAGTTCCTGGCAATTAAACAGCATACATGTTATCCATTTTATGGTAATGCATCTCTTATGAACCTATTTAGAAAACCATATAGAATTTAGGAGTAGCAATAAAAATAGTCCATTCTCTTATTTCTGCCTGTCCATTATATACTATTAAGATTTTAAAGTATCTATTTTCTTCTATGATCAATTTTATAAATTATTCCTATTGATTAATACCAAACAAACTAAGGGAATAGTCACATATTGTATAATATGAATTCTTTGGAATTACAAGATGCATATTTCTTAACATTTTGAAAGAATTACACGCAGAGTTGGTTTGTTTTTTAGCCCACCATAGAAACATAGAAAAATTGTCATAATGTTATCAACAATGTCTTCAATCTGAAAAAAATATAGAATATTATATATATTTCTAGATATATGGATATTCTGCACATTTGATTAGTATTGGGCCATGCTGTTCTATTGAGTTAGTTCTGATAAGTGTATTATGTTGGTAAACAAATATAGCCCTTTGAAATGTACTGCACTTATCTCCTCTTGCAGGGCTTGCCAGACTTCAAAGAATACTTTATACTCTTGTTATTATTGAATATTCATTCTCTCTCTCTCTCTCTCTCTCTCTCTCTCTCTCTCTCAATCTCTCTCTCTCTGTCTTTCTCTCTCTCTGCCTTCTAGGCAAGCCTGTCCTTCATACTTTCTTGGGTCCCCCAGTGCCCTGCATGCAGTTAGCTCTCAGCACATTTTTACTGAATAAATGTCTTCCAAAGATCTAAAGTATATTCTATTTTTATTTTTAAAGAAGTTAACAGATACAAATAGTTTTATGTACAAATAATTTCCAAGGAATTCCCTAATAAATTGAATTAACAGCAAGGGGAAAACTGATGGTAAATAAAATTAGGAACTGTTAGCTTTACATAGATTTACATAGATTGTAGGGAAACCTAACTCATGAGCTGATTTTTGTTAATACATTTCCACATTGGTTTCTAAAAAAATCATACACAAGTTTTCAGTATGTACAGAGCTACTCATCATGATTTGTGGTTATTTCCCTGAATCCTTTGCTAAGATATTACAGATATTATATATGTACATAATAAAATGTAATTGTAAAAAATTTAATTCCTTCATGTTTTCCTATTCTTTTTGGGTCAGATTATATTTGTATCTGTTTCTATTTCTGTCCCCACATTTGATTTTGTGAGACTTCCTCATCACCCACATCCAATCAATAGAGCCCCCTGTACTTCCTGGAGGCTTCCTACAAATATTGCAAATAATTGATTAACTATGTGAGAAATCTTCCCTGCTTGCCTAAAATATTACTCCCCTTATGCTCTAGTATGTTTGTTGTAACATCCATTTTTGTAAAATAGAACTGTGTATGATGTTTTGGGAGATATATATTTTTTTTTTCCCACCTCCTGCCCCCCTCCCACTGGTACCAACAAACCCCTCCTATTCTCTGATTTTGTAAAAGAAAAACATGATATTTTTGCTTGTTTAAGATAGCTACATAGAGTGTTTCCTTGTGGCACTTCCATGTATATATGTATTATATCCTGAGGGAGATATATATTATAACTTCTTACAAAAAGATCATTAGATGGGTCCCAATATAAAATTTACCAACTTATGTCGACTTTCACTCTGTGACAAAGCATGGTACAGTAAAGCTTTGTTTTTCCTCATAAAGCCATTGGGTTCTTGCTGTGTGACTGGAACATTGTTGTGTTGGTGATGTTAAAAGTACAGTTCCCCTGCTACCTTCAGTAGTTGTAAATATAAAGTTGAGCCTCCAGGAAAATAATTGATCACCAGGGTCTTTGAGCCATTCTTCTAAAGAACAGGTCAAAATTTCATTAAGATTCAGGCCTGCATGGAATGCCAAAAGTCACAGTCACCCCACCTGATGCTTGAATAATCCCATTTTCACACAACAGTCTCATCCTTCAAATACTCAGACACCATCATGTTATGCAACCATTCCCCAGAAGTTCCTTCAACTCAGAGGTAGTAAAAATTAAGTTTAAATGGTCATTTCCCCCTCATACAATACAGTTTTAAACGTCCTCAGCCATCTGGCTTTCTGTCCCTGGGAAGTTGTGTAGCTCATGCTAAAGCTGATTAGAGTGTAGACAACTTGCAGCACTCTTACTTGCTCTCCATCCCACAGTGATTCATCCATTGTGGAGGGTCTGTTTTGTGCACTATAGCCACACAGGTAAACATAAAATCCAGTGTCTGCCCTCGTGGAGCTGCCACCTAGGTCTGAGCAATCTGTTATTATGGGAAAGAGATAAGTCACATTTGGTCACTACAAAAGTAGTTTGGGAATGAAGTATTAAATGTAGCAGAGTAGAAAAAACACTGGCCTTACTGTCAAGCAGACAGATACATGCTTTAAACTTCAACATTTTAACCCGTTAAATGAAGACAATAATATTTATTTCGTGGGGTTGTTGGGAGGATTAACTCAGATAATCAGTGCAGATAGTTGTTGCTTAAAAGTATTCATTTCTTTCCTCCTTTTTTTTTTTCCAAATTAATTGGAAAAACAAACATGGCTAAACAAGTTATTTAGATTTTCTATTTAACAATAAAATTTTTCAGAGCTTTAATATACTAACATGCTTTGTGAATCTCTGAAAAGAATATGATTGTAGCATTTCCCAAATTTATTTGATCACAAAACTTTTTGGGTAGTACACAGAATAACATCTTATGTTTTTTCTGTACGCGGTGTGAGAAATATTGTCCTAGTGGGATTTTTGGATATGCTGCTCTGCCCCCCTGGGCATGTCTGAAGTATGATTGTCCCTCTGGGTGCTAGGAAAGGCCCATGCACAAAAATTTATTCCAAGCAAACACAAAGAGGGCAAATGTTTTCCCTCTACTTCAAATAAGAAAATGGAGTCAGCTATGAAGCAAGAGCTTAAGTCTTTTCATTTATGGTGTTTAGGTATAGTTCTCAGGTTTGGGAGACCCTGAAGAATTACTGTAATGAAAATACTATGAGAAATAAATTATCAGGAAAAAGGGAAAACTGACCATATTGTGTGGTGAATTGAACAGTCAAGCATTCTGTTCCCTTTCATGAAATTAAATATTTCTGTTTATACAGTGGAAAATCTGTACTGATGCATTCTCATTAAGACTCTTAGCAAGTTCATCAGAAAAACTTTATAGAGACCTTGGGGAAAACTCAACAGGGGGGAATTTCCTGTTGGGGGCTGAAGGGTGGGGAGAGAGTACTTTCTCTTTATTGGGGTTTGCTTTGTTAATTGGTGTTTGAAGAAACCCCATGTCTTTCATAGTTGAAGTTAAGCAGAATTAATGTTAATTTAAAAATCATGCCAGTGTTCCCAGAGCACATTCAAGCTCTTAGTGGGGAAAAGGCTTCTCCAAAACATTTTCTCTGTCACGGCTTTGTTTACGTGGGGATCTGACAAGTGAGGAGTTTCAACAGGGCAAAAGCACTGCCAGTTTATTTCTAGAACATAGGAAGATGTGTTTCTGAAGTCACACAAAAGAAAGAACACACTAAAAAGTATAAAAAAAAGTTCTTCTTTCAGAGCCAAGTTTGAGACCTATAAAATAGGATGTCATACTAGACTCTGTAAGCTGATGTGTGGATGGTGTGGAAGGTGTGCCTATATGTGTGACTGTCAGTATTCAAAGAATGTTCAGTTTTTAAACTTTATTTTTTGATGCATATTGTCTTCTCCTGTATTTATATAAATCTATACAAATTCTTTCCATTTAATATTCTTTAAGGACTATTTTACTTTGCACACAGAGGACTTCAATAAATAAATACATTGACATCAAGTCCCCAAAGTCTGTGCACCTCCCCTGGGTATAATTAACTTGGATGGCTCACTAGATCTAAACAACCTGCCTCAGACAGGATGAGGGAGAAAATGAAATACTGTATAGGTTTTTCTGTGGATTCTGGAGGCCTATGGTTATTTTTTTAAGGTATGAGTTACATGTTGTAGAATAAGAATGTCTAAAATTAAGTTACATTTAGGTAAAAGTAAACTATCACTAATAGAAATTCTGAAACTTGAAGTGACTTTCAAATTCAGTGAAAATAACTTATTTATTTATGCATTACTCATTTCTTTCTGAAAACATCTGAAGTGGCTTCTTTCCAAAATCACATATATAAATTCAGGAATTGGAACTGGGATCTGTGGAAAGAGGTGGGACCAAATTTGATATTGTCACAGGCAGTTGTGACAGTTCTGACTGGGCATCCATTCTGATTCTTAGTTACTGAAAGGCAGAATTAAATGAGAAATATCTTGAATTGATTTAATTAAAAATGAAGACACACCCAAGCAGATTCCTCATCGAAGACAAGTTTTTCTAGCTCCAAATTCTACAGGGAAGAATTTCTTCTCATGTACTTTACTCTTGGCATATTAGTTTTCTTTTGAAAATTATTTTTTATATACACAAATGACTCATAAATACAATTAAAGAATACAAGGGTACACAAATTACAAAGGTCTTCTTCACTCTTTCAGCCTCACCTTCCTACCTCGAGCCTGGTATGTATCATTCTTGACCTTTTCCTAAGCACCTTCCCAATTCTATCCTCCATACCCCATATATCATAAGTATCATATCAGGGATCATTGATATGGATTGTTCTCCAATCTAATTTGACTCATCTATGTCTGTAAGCTCATCCATGCCAATATGAATCATTCTCTTTTGCAAAACCGCTGGAGGAAATTCTAAAATTCACCAAAACATTCTCCCATGTTTGAGTTGTTTGCAATACTTTAACATTACTGCTGATGCCCTGGGAAGAATCATGTGCACATGCTTAAACGTTTTTGCTCACTGGATATGCTAGATACTTAAAAGTGGAAAACTGGGTTGAGTATGTGTACAACAACAACAAAAAAAAAACTACACAAAAAGACTTTGTTGAAGGCAATAAACCCTTAAAATTAGCAATTCAAAAACTCTTGGTACCGGTGATGTTCCTGTAAAAGTTGAGGCTCTCTGGAGAACCTTCTTACGTATTATTAAACATGGTACTATCATACGAATATTTTATTTATCATACAGTATAACATATTGTGTAGGTGGGACAATGACTCACTATAATCTCACATCTCAAAGAAGGCAATTTGGTCCATGAGAACCAGCTGTTCCTGAAGAATTCTTGCTTCTAGTATTTTGTGTCTTGTTCATTTATTTGACTATTAGCATTCATGAGCAGATAAACAATACTAGTAAATAAATAATAAAGAAAAGTTGAGTAATTTTTTCCATCCAGAGTGAAAAGATGCCTGTTGGCTAGATATTAGAAGAAAAATCTAAGTTTAGCATGTCCTGGGGAAAAATTTGATAAGCACTGCTCTATATTAAGTAAATGACAAAGGTAAGAAAAGAGTTGCTATATATGATACTACCACTGAAAGACCCAAATTAACTTTCTTCACCAGTATCCCCTTTGAAAAATATGTGCTGTCCAAAATTACTTGATAACAAATTTTAGGTGAATTCCAAGCTGATGATCTCTTTAATCTTTTCTTAATTGTTTAGTTCTGAAATTTACTTCCTGTTCCAAACCAGTCCATTGGAATATATACAAGTAGGTTTTGCTTATGCTTAGAAAACTCTCCTGTCTTTGGCTGATATTTCTAACTTTTTTTATATTGTCTGAGAAGTAGAATGAGTCCTTGCAGCCAAGAATCCAAACAATTCTAAAGAAAAACTGAATAAAGACAGAGCCACTGAAGCAAATTATGGTGTGCTTAAAAATCCTATAGTTGTCCCTGGCACAATTTGGGCATAAAACGAATAGGACTTTCATCTTAAGGTAAACACCAGCTTCTTCCAAAGACACATTCTTATCTTCTCTGAATTTGATGTCTTCTGAAAGAGAAGAGTCCAGTGAGTTGTATTTTGCATTATTCTTTGAGATTTGAGACCTCAAACAACTACTCCAGTTCCCCTCTTGTGACCTCTTCATTCCAGCTTCCTGGATTGGTCTCAGTCATTAATTATTCAGTTCATACTTTTTGTAACAGAGGAGCAAATGTGATAACCAATCACTTCAGAACTGTGGGCATTACAAAAGAGACAAAGGATGGGTACTACCACAAACAGATTTGTTTATAATACCAAGACCACAGAATATGCTTCAAAAATATGACCTCAGTCTTCTCGTTATCAAACAGATATGCAGTTGATTGAATGCTTCAAAGGATTTTGAATTTTAATAGAAGTGTACACATCTTTCATCCTTAATCCTATCCACACTTCCACAAGATGTTCTCAGAGATTTTTGATTCGGGAAGTCTGAGGTAAGGAATCCTCACTCCAGTCAAGACTTTGCGAACAGTAACTTAGATGGCACCTTCATTCCTAAATGTCTGGTTTCTTATGGAAATCATTCTCTTTCCTGGCCATTTTTTTTTTTCAGTACTATGGCTTGAACTCAGGACCTACATCTTGAGCCACTCCACCAGCCCTGTTTATTGTGAAGGGTTTTTTTGAGATAAGGTCTCACAAACTATTTGCCTGGGCTGGCTTTGAACCACGACCCTCTTGACCTCTGCCTCCTGAGTAGCTAGGATTACAGGTGTGAGCCACTGGCTTTTTTTTAATTTTTTATCAGAATCCAATGATGATAGCCAAGGATCAACAAGAGGGAATTGTGCACTAATTCCCTTTCTTCCCAGTTTTCTTTGGATTTTAACCCTAACATTGTAATTTGAATCTTATGGCATTACATTGTTAAAAACTGAACTATTGTGTCTACTCACTTTAAAATATTGCTTATGATCCTCTCCAGATTACTACTGTCCCATCTGTAAGAGCAACAGCTGGTCTGGACTTTATTCTGAATGCACCATAAATTTTAGGACATGATTCCCACCATAACCATAGCAGTAAGATTCATATGAATTCTAGCAGGTCTTGTATATCTCTTATGAAACTGACTAACAAACTCCAAAGTTTTCACATCTATATCTATATAATGGAACTACTACTGACATATTCTCCAGATGTGCTGTGCAGATTACATGAAGTACTATATATATAAAGTATCATAGTGTCTTAAACCAGGGTACATGTCCAACAATAATTATCTAGGAGAAAAACAAAAAGCCAGATAGATACAAGTAGCTCTGAAGTTCATCTTCAGTGAATGCTCTTTTGCCTTGATCTCTTCCCTCTTGGATTCTGATTCTCCTTATGCAATATAAAAGTGAGCAAATGAGACTACATAAGAATTAATAGTTGTCAACACCATCATCGTTATCTAATGCTCCCCAGTTTGTAAAAACAACAATATACAATATACGTTAATCATCTATGTCAAATGACCTCTGGGGAACACACAAAGTAGTTGAAATCCTGTGTAAAAAGGAACACAAAGCTACCTTCAGATTCTGAGGTCATTATTTGTAGAATGCCATTGGGAATGATGCAATAGACTGACTGGACATCCTCCAATAGTTTATAAAGGATTCCTCTGATATTATCTTGAGTTACAGGACCTCGTCCAGCATATTGTGCATGTCTGCATGGTTTTGGCCATCCCCCAGCAGTACAAAGAGTACAAGATGACTAGAGACTGTTTACTTGACCAGGAAGAAGTCCAAGTTCTGGAACACAGCATTAGCATGCTGGCCATACAATTATATCCCACAAGAGTCTTACCCACCAACAACTTAAGGCTTAAGGTGCTCCAGCATGTCCGAGATCCATTGACTCATGCAATCAGTTCCTGTCCTACATCTTCACCATGACTGTATTCCTCAACACAAGAATAACTATGCTACTTTTGATACCCAAGTCCAAACACATCTGCAGACCTAAAGAAACAGTCTCTGCCTCATCCCTTCTCCATAAGGATCTTCCATGCTTCTTCTTAGTAAAAGTTGATAGCATGGGCTATCTTAACACTGAATCTAACCTAATTTCAATCTGCTTATAATTTCTTTAGCGATCCTTGGAGAATGCAAATATGAACTGGAAAAAGTTATTTTTCTCAACTTAGATCATATGGGAAGCTTGACACTGACCATTCAGTGCTAATCCAAAAAGTTGGATAATTTATCTATTGGGTGTTGAATACACTACTTACTGGGCTTTTCTTGAGTTCACTTTAAGATTCTATACATCTTGAGCTTTCAGAATCAACAGTTTCATGTCCATTCATAAATTCTCTCTCTAGGAGAGTGTAACATAAACTATATAATCAATAGACACCATCGTTATATAATCTAACCAGGGGCAGTTTTTTAAGGATTAGACTATTTATTTAACACTGTTATATTTTATTACAGTAAGATCTTCCTTAAAACTGTCTTGTGTAAAATTACAACAGTATTTAAGAACACGGAGGCCAGAATGATTCCAGGAATCAATTGGTGAAGAATAAAGCACAAAGAACAAGTGAAACAAAACACTGGAGAGAAGGGGACAAAGGCCAGATTGGAGAAGTTCCTATTACCATGTAACCAGTCCACTAGTGACTCTGAAGGCAAAAAAAAGAGCTGAGAGTAACACATTGACCCTTATATTTTCAAAGGATCATCTTATTGGCCACTGGAGAATGAACAGGAAATGAGGGAGGCTAGAGACAGGAGGTCCAGTTGGGCTGCCATACAGAAACCCAGGCAAGATGTGGTGAGCTGAGCTAAGGCAATGGTCAGAAGAATGAAAAGAAGGAGTACATTTCAAAAACACTTAAAGGTAGAATCAAGACAACTTGGTGACTGATTGAATGTGGGGAATGAAGAAGAAGGAGAAAATTACAATTTTCCTTGACTTTGGGGCAAAAGTGGATATTACTTCTAAAACATACAGTAGCTCTAAAAGCAAATTTAATTATCTGATAACTTTCCTTCTGCATGACCCAGTAAGAAGTTGGATGAACTCACCAAAAGACTCCTTATCAGCTTGGTTATCACCTGGTACAAGTTTTCAACCTGGCTACAGACTAGGGAGCTTAAAACTACTACTACCTGGGTCTGTATCCAATTTCTTCAGGGAAGATAGAGACATTCTCTAAAGTGTAGCTATTGATCTAGTGGTTTCCCTAGATTCAAAAAGGTCTGCTACTTATTTCAATGCTTACTCTTCTAATTGGCCGTACAACATCCTTTCCTGTTTTATAAATAAGATATGAATTCAAAGCACAGATAGAACAAGTTCTTGGTCCTCAGAACTCAGAAAAGATGTGTCTCAGAAGGCCAATCCTTAACTCCCCAGTCTTTCTAGAAATCTCTCATGACCAGGGCTCTTATCAAATCTTGCTCTTCCAGTGCATTTCCAGCCTGGTGGAGTTAAAGAGTGGTGACTGAGGGGAATTAGTGTTAGAGACTAAAAATATCAGCTTCTCAGTTGACTCATAAGCGTGGTAACCACACAGTTGAAAGTCATCTTCACAGAGCAAGGTTATTAGATTCCTACAGCTGCCATAACAAAGTACAGCAAACTGGTTTACAACAACAGCAACATTTATTCCTTTAAAGTTCTGCAGCCTCGAAGTCCAAAATCAAGATGTTGGGAGTGCTTTGCTTCCTCTGAAGGTTCTAGGCAAGAATCTTTCTTTGCTTCTTCCTAGCTTTTGGTGGTTGCCAAAAATCCTTGCTGTTTCTTGGCTTGTGACTGCATAAGTCCAACCTCTGCATCTATCTTCTCATGCCTTTATTCCCTTGGTGTATCTGTGTGCTCAAGTTTTAGTGTTCTTATAAGGACACCTTACAAACCCATCTAGTCCATTATGACCTCATATGGACATAGTTTCTTTTTAATATTTTCCTCTTTTCTATTTAACATAGATTAATTGTACAATGGGGTTTTATTGTGATATTTCCATATATGCATATAATGTGCTTTGACCAAATTTGACCTCCTCTTTTTTACACCTCCTCCTTTTTAAATAATTTTTAACAGATTTCATTATTCTATTTTCACTCATACAAATAAAGTATTTCAACTATATTCACTCTCCCATCACCCTCTCCTATTACCTTCTACCCTTTCACTAGTTCCCATCTCCCATAGTTCCCCCATTTTACACTCATATAAATTTTTTAGGTCTAGTCATAACAGAGAAAACATCATATGATATTTTGTCTTTCTCAGCCTGGTTTATTTTACTTAACATGATGATCTCCAGATCCATCTATTTTCCTGCAGACTATATAATTTCCTTCTTTATGGCTAAGTAATACTTCGTTGTGTGCATATACCACATTTTCTTTATCCATTCGTCAGTGCTAAGTCCATAGTTTGACTCTTGTGAATAATATTGCTATAAACATGGGTGTGCTGACTTACATTCTTTTGGATATGTGCTCAGAAGTGATATAGAAGGATAATATGATAGCTCTATTTTTAGTTCTTTAAGGAACCTCCATACTGATTTCCATATTGGCTGCACTAGTTTACATTCTCACCAGCAGTGTATATGAGCTCTTTTTGCCCCTTCCCTTGCATCTTTGCCAACATTTGTTGATTGTTTTCTTGATGACAGCCATTCTGACTGGGGTGTGATGGAATTTCAATGACGTTTTGATTTGTATTTTCTTATGGCTAAAGATGTTGAACTTTCTTCATGTATTTATTGGCTACTTTTCTTCTTTTGAGAACTGTCCAATTCATCTGCCCATTTGTTAATTAGATTATTTGTTCCTTTGGAGCTCTTTACGTATTCTGAATAACTGGTAAAGATTTTTTCCCATTCTGTAGGTTATCTCTTGATTCTGGTAATTATTTCTTTTGCTCCAGAAGCTTTTTAATTTGATACAATCCCATCTGTCAATTCTTACTCTTATTTACTGACTAATAGGAAGCGTATTCAGAAAGGCATTACCTATGCCTTCATTTTCAAGAGTTCCCTATGTTTTCCTCTAATTGTTTCAAGATTTTCAGGTCTTCATTAAGATCATTGATTCATTTTGAGTTATTTTTGTACAGAGTGACAAATTAAGGGCCTAGCTTCACTCTTCCACATGTTTATATACTGTTTTCCCAATACTTTTATCTTTTCTCTAATGTATGCTTTCAGCACCTTTGTCAAAAATCAGATGACTGTAGCTGTATGGGCTTATTTCTGAAACTTCTATTCTATTCCATTGGTCTACATGTCTATTTTTGTGCTAGTCACCATGCTGTTTTAGTTACTATGGCTCTAAAATATCATTTAAATTCAGATACTGTGATACCTCCAGCATCACATTTTGCTCAGGATTGCTTTGGCTCTTTGGACTCTTTTATGCTTCCATATGCATTTTAGTATTGATTTTTCTAATTCTGTGAAAAACGACATTGAATTTTTAGAGGGATTGCATTGAATTTGGTCATATGGCTATTTTTACAATATTAATTCTGCAAATCCACGAACATGGGAGGTCACAAACACCTTATTTTCAAATAAGGCCACATTCACAGTTACTAGGAGTTAGGTCTTGAACATACCATTTTGGGGGACACAGTTCAATTCACAACACAAGTGCTACCTATGTTGTCTGTGAGGAAAAATCCATCCTGCTGGCACTAACTGATGTCTTGACTTTTCAGGTTTTTTACCTCTGCTAGCTGATTATAACTGACTGTCCTGCCTTGTCTCAACCCCAACCGGCATCTCCATATCTCAGATCAACAGAGCCACAGATTTTTAGAAGTAGAAATGCTTTTATAGAGGATGTCCTCTGTCTATTAAAATACGTTTATAATATGTGCATTTACAAATGAAGACACTACCCTTCTTAGTTTGTCTATTCCCAAAATGGGTCTCTAACTTTATTCTTGTTTTACCTTTTGACTGGAGCATACCATAGACACCTCTACCTCAAATTCTGCCCCAGTATTCTAACTTTCTCTCTATTCCTGTGTTATTTTCTCTCCCCCACCTCATATTCCAATGGGTCAGTTTAATCCAGTGCTTTTTTCCAACACATCAGCCTTATTCTTACTCTTATTGGCAAAACTTTTAAACCCTAAGGTGGAATGTGTTGGGCCACCAGAAATTCTGGCTTAAGCTTTCCTTTTCCACGACCAACTTAAGAACAGTGTCACAAAGATAAAAATTAAAGTAGATTCACTTTCCTATTATGTGACCCTTTATGCTATCAATTTGTTTTTTGGCACAGACATAAAAATAGATCTCAAAGAGGTAGATCCCACTCTATAATATTTGTATAGTTCATTTCTTCGAATTTAGGATTCCATGAGGTTAAACTCACTTCCTCCTTAACTAGAGGCCTTCCACTCTGGTTAATGCTTAGAATATGATTAGATAACTTGGGACTAGCTGCATGAAAGACAGTCTTCTATTTTTATGTTTGTCCTTTTGCATTAGAAATCCTAAGAGATGATCTGCTCATGCCTCAGCAGGCTCATAACTGAAATACCACTGGGAGCTTTCCCTGTATTTACTGACTTAGATTAACTGCTGTCTATTTCTGGCTCTGAAATAATTTTTTTTTTTTTGCTTTGAACTTGAACAAATAACTTAAACTTTATTTTCCTTTCCTTATAAAATGATATCCTTATTGACTACGGATATTAGTAGGTTTAACAAGGTTGCTACCAAGTGATTACATATCAACCTAAATTATGAAGCTTTTTATACATATTTTTGCTGGTTATGCAATAGTAAACTCCAATACAGAGAGCATTTATTTATTGGGCACCTACTATTACTTAGCATTGTGCTATATGTTGCTGGTAGTCTGTAGCTTGTAGGAAAACAGTGTATGTCCAACATGCATCAGATTGGTCAATGTATAAAATATGATCCTTGCTTTCAAAGAATTTAGAAACTTTTTTGGTCAGGAGTACTTTGCTTATTTTGAGAAAAGGGCAATTTACTTAAATAAAATGTTCTCAACAATTAGCAAGGTAAAGGAGAAGGGACAACCTTTATTAAGTACTTAATAATATGTGCTAAATATTTCAACATTACTATATTTAATTGTTACCACAAACCTGTAGGGTAGGTATTTATCATTCCCATTACCAGTGGAGGAAACTGAGGATCAGAGAGGTTTGGGGACTTGCCCAAGTTTACACCTAGTAAGTGTGGAATGAAGTTTAATGGCAAATGCATTGAATATAGGTCTGTTTAACTACAAAGCTGGTGCTGTCATTACTACACTGGTTTGCTAAGGCTAGATGCCAAACCCTGGGGCATGATCCCTTTGTTTAGTCCTCTTTATTGCTGTTGAATTAGAGGTCTTCAGATGCTCCTGCTAATACATGACCAGTCTCTGGGAGGAATAGCTTAGTGTGCCTAAAGCATGATGATCCAATCTTTCAGCTTTATAGTGCAGTCTTCTTTGCTCATTTTACATGCCTGTGTCACTCGTTCCATTTATTATCTCTGTGCTACTCATTCCCATCTCTCTCTTCTAGGCATCCCCAATTGGAGCATTTTCAAATTCAGCATATCCCAAATCAGATCCATTATTTTCTCACCTTTCCTCCTGTTCACTCTGAAGTTTGTGGATACCTTGTTCCTTCTTCCCCGGTATTATCTCCTCTAGGTTAATGCCAATATTAGTCGAGGTTGTCTAAGATAGAAAACTATCTTTGTTTCTTTGCTTTATTCCACTCTTTCACCTTTCCTAACAATTCTACCCATGATGACTCTAATCTTACTTCTTCCACGCCTTCATGGCTTTACTGCTAGTACCATAGCATAGGCATTTATGACCACTAACTAGAACAATTACAACTGCTTTCTAATGAGTCTCCTACATCCTCGACACCACACACACACACACACACACATATACCCCCGACGCCCCTTAACTTGGACTGCAGAGTGTACCCAAGTCAGTCTCAATCTATTTTTCAGCCTTATCTCGCTTCTACCCTAATCACTGACAGTTCTAGGTTCCAGGGAGGCCACATTTTCTTGTTGTTCTATGATGATATCAAACTCTTCTGCACCTTGACCTTTGTACAATGGTCTACTCAACCAGAAATAAATATTCCTTTGTGTTTTTCTCCCTGAGAGAATGAACTCAAGTGTAGACACTTGGTGTGGTCTTTCTTGACTCTGAGACAGCACTGGCTCCACCTTCCTTCCCATTCACCTCTCTACTTCATATACCTTTTGATCCTATTAGTACTTTTAATGCACTATTGCCATTTTAAAAATTGTATTTATGCCTTTCTAATCTGAGTGCTACTTAAAGCCATGGCTCTTTTAATATACATCCTTTTTATTATGAAGTACTTTTTAAGTATTCACAAAAGTATAACTAATAATATAATGAACATCAGTTGGAATGCTTTCAGACTTTGCTACATTTCCTTTGGTTTTTTTAAAAAAATAAACAGAATACTGCAGATAAACTGAAGACCTCTAAGTACCTTCTCCTATTCTATTTACTCTCTTGCCAGAAGAGGTACCCATCACCTTAATAGGCTCAGCTTCCCATGCCCACACATGTTTTCATATTTACTGCATACATATAATCCATAATCAATAACTTTGAAAGTTTTAATATTTAAAATACATAATTATATCATCCTGTATGTACCCTTCTGCAATTGAATTTTCATTTTTGCTCACTATTGTGTTTTGGGGATTTAGCCACATAATTAGGTGTGACACTCATTTGTTAATTTTAACTATGGTAGTTTTATCTGTGGTTTTGCTGTCCTTGGTTTCAGTTAATCATGGTCAACTGCAGTCCAAAAATATTAAGTGGAAATCTCAGAAATAAGTAATTCATATGTTTGAATTGTGTACTGTTTTGAATAGTGCAATGAAATCTTGCTCTGTACAGCTCCCCTATCTGGGACACAAATCGTCCCTTGTCTAGCATATCTGTGCTATGTACCTACGCACTCTTTAGTCACTTAGCGGCCATCTCAGTTATCAGATCCACTGTTGTAATCTTGTAGTGCTTGCATATAGGATTCATGCTATCTGTAGTCTTAGATGTCTGTGAGGGTCTTGACTAAGGAGGGACTAGACCTCTTTGTTCTCTTCCTCTTTCACCTTCTCCCCACATTCCTCAGCACCAAGAACTTTCACAGCATCATCCAGATGCCTAGAATTCCCACCATGCATGCTTTCTTGGGCATGAATCCATAATTTATGAGTCCACATTTAATTTTCTTTTTCATCTTTTAAAATTGTGGTAAATATAAGCACATAAAACTTATAATTTTAAGAGTATAGTTCAATAGTATTAAATAAATTCACATTGCTGTACAACCATCATCATCTTCCATCTCCAGAACTTTTTCATCTTCAAACCCAAAACTGTGTACAAATTAAACCCTGACTGACCACACTCCCCCTCTCACAGCCCCTGGCAACTACCCTTCTACTTCTTCCCTCTATGAACTTCATTGACCTAGGAACCTCATATAAGCAGACATCCATTATTGTCCTTTTATATCTAGCATAGATATAAGGTTCATTCATGATATATCATGTGTCAGAATTTTGTTGCTTTTAGGGTGAATGGTACTCTATTTCATGTACGCATCATTCTTTCACTAATTTCACCCATGTCTTTTTCCCTTAGATATCAGCTGGGTGACTGCCTAACCAAAAACACAAAATGAAGCTTAAACAACTAAGTTAGGCTTACTATCATGGTCCCAAGATACCACACTGCAGTGTGGTATTTTGGGAGAAATAATGAGCCAGGCAATCTGCTATGTATTAGTTGGAAGGCCTTGAACATATCTGGAGTTGCTCTCAAAACCTTACTACTTGACCCAGGTTTAAGAAATTTGTTTTCCTTATTTTTAATACAGAAAGTGACCTTAACTTCCCAAACAATAGTTTCCTCATCTAATCTAAAGCAACCAATCAATTAATTAATAAAGCCCTTCTGTCATTCTAAAATCTTGTGACTTTAGAAGTGTTCTTCAACAGATTGACTTAAAGTCAATCAGCAAAGTGGATATGAAGACATTGTAGCGAAGTGAGTAAGGGAAATATTGGAGGAAAAGAGTGACTGCTCAGATTCTCCAGTTACACACCCACACACAAAGAGAGGTAGTTCACACTATAAGTAAGACCCAAATGTATTGGATACTTCAGTCTCTAGTGTCTCTCAGTCTAACGTTGAGGGCTGAGTCTTGGAGAAGTCTTCCTATTTCACTTAATTTTCAGCTTTCTGTTACACCTCTGAAATCTTCTCAGTTTTGTTGGGTTGTTTGCATGTTTCAGTTTTTCAAACTTAATTAATAGAATATTTCAAAACAGGAACTAAATTCAATGTTATACATAGTATTGATTTTCTCCTCTGTCATTATGATTCTCTAATTTATATCCTTTCATTTTGTACACTTATAATTCTCTAACTGTAGATACATTTGCTCCCAAGTACGTTTATAGACTGAACCAGGAAGTAAACAGTAGAGAAGGGCCAGGAAAAAAAACAAGAAGAAGAACAGGGCTTGATTACATTCTTCCTATGTAATTTGACTGGGGAATGACATGGAAAAGAAGGGAAGAACTTTAAAAACCTCATCTTCGCACACTTCCTAAATTTCATTCCCAGTCTTTACATTTACTTATGGTGTTGTTACTGTTGTTTTTTACTACTACTCATTCCATGTACTTGAGGCAAAATAAACCAATATATATTTTTATTATGACCATTTTCTTTATGTATGTTCTTTGACAATTTATCCAGCTGAATACACAAGGCACTAATTCATTAATTTTAACTGCTACACAGTATTATGGTTTATGAACATAGTAAAGGTTATTTATCTATTCTTTCATTGACAGTTGGTCTGTTTTTGATTTGTCATTGCACATTTCTCTATGAACATATCTGGAGTTGCTCTCAAAACCTTACTACTTGACCCAGGTTTAAGAAATTTGTTTTCCTTATTTTTAATACAGAATTTCTATGAACTATAAGGAATTCATTCTTCCAACAGAAATAAACTGAGTGCTTGCTGAGCACAGAAATACCAGGAAAAGCAAAGACAAAATTTTTGTTCTTGAGGAGGAGCCAGTGCAACAATAATAATCAAACTAGAGCTCAAATGTGACATTACAAGTGTAATAAATAAATTGAAGAAAAGGTCTGTCATCCTGTAAGTGCCTAGAACAAGGAGACTTGCTTTGCTTGACCATTAGTGTTGGTTTTCTTACAGAGATGCTTAGTCTGAAAGGAGAAAGAGGAATGAGTCAGTTAGCCTGGTAAGGAATTTCAAGTTTGACGTGAGTTGGAGTTTGAAAACATCAGAAACAGAGGGATAGCAGGTGTACTTGCCTGGGGCTGGAAGAGGAAGTGGATGATGAAGAGAGAAGGCACCTGTGCTTGGAACAAAAATGAAGGCAAAGAAGATGTGAGAAAACTCAGGAAGTAGATGAACCAAGGTACATGGGACACTTGGCTTTTGCTCTGAAATAAGGGGATGCTATGAACTGATTTTAATCAGGAAAGAAATATTGATGCTATTAATTTTTTGGCAGTACTGGGGTTTGAATTCAGGAACCTGCACTTGCGAGGCAAGCACTCTACCACTTGAGCCATGCCCCCGGGTTGATGTTATTATTAATAAGAAGAAGTAACATTGCATTTGGGTCTCTAAACAACAAACTCATTGGCTCCTGTGTAGTGAAGCCTTTGTTAGAATCTAGCACCAGTTTATGCTGAATCACATGACTGAAGCTAAAAACCTATAGTCACTGGCAGGACTTAGTCATTCTCCAGACGAGTGATCTGAAATAGTGAGGAAATGCTTTCAAGCAAGGAGCATCCGCTTTTACCGCAGGATGCATAGCAGAGAGAGGAAGAGAGTTGATAAGTAACCATGAAACATTGAGCATCTTTAGAGATAAGAAAAACGTGAAAGAGGAACTAAGAGAAGGGAAAGTCTGCCCACAGAAGAAAAAAAGATTGAGAGAGAGGAAAAGCAGACTGAGATCTCTGCTCCTGAGAACCTCCTGGTCACACCAGTAGGTCCAGAGATCAGGATGAATCAAGCAAAATGCAAGGATAAGGCATTAGCAGAGACTTTAGTTGAAATATGGAAGAAAACATAGCTCGCTAGGCAGTCCAAAGTGGACAAAATCACCCACAAATTGCACAATACAGCAACTAAAATTCTCTAGTCTCTGGGAGGCCTGGGTGCTCTTGGCTGAGCCCATAACTAATCCTCCTTAGAAAATCAAAGTGGTGCTGTGACTTGTGGAATCAACACCGCCACAGTTCCTTCCGGTAACTCAACACGTACCACTCCATGCTCCCCAGCCACAGTCCCTGTGTCGGCGGAGAAAACAACACTCTCATGAGTCTTGAAGAACCAGCTTTCACTCTTCTGTTATTTAGCAACGTGCTTTCCCTCTCATGTTTTCAGTGGATGTGTAGTTTCTAAGATAAGGGGGGAAAAAGCCAATAAAAACCCTTAGACTCAGTAACTTAGTCTAAGGAAGGGGTAGCTGAAAGGGCTTTATTACCAGTGCAGAGGAAAGAACTTTTCTGGAAAACAGTGATTTTATTTGGCTTTTCCAAAAAGTATTTATTATCATAAGAAAGACAGATGCTGATTATGTTGGACAATTACAAATGCCCTTATTAAATAATTACATTTAAACCACATGATAGTTTTATAACTGATTTATAAAAACAAAACTGTGAAAGTTTAAGTGACATAATTGTTCACAGTATCACTACAATTTTCAAATGAAGCAATTTCGCCTTAGAAGCAATTTCACTTTTCACTGTGATGTTATTTTGGTGTCAGGCTGCCAGCTTTTGTTCCACTCCAGAGTTCTCGGAATGACAATTAACCCTTTCCTCCCCCTGGCTAAGGTAATGAGACATCTTACAGCCCTTCTCATATTTATAAAAAGAATGGCTTGCAAGCCTCTGGGTATTTATGTGGTTTTCCCTTAAGGAGATGTGGCAGCTTCTACATAGGTGTGGGAAATGTAAATCTTCCTTAGATTAGGAATATTTGTGAATGGCAGGAACAAAGGGTCTTGGGTTTGGAGGTATTGACAAATCATGTTAAGACTTTGCATAGTTTTCTCTCAAAATTATATCCTTACCAGAGACAATATAGGAAATGGTCTGATATCTCAGGAAAGTCTCCACAGGATGTTAATCCAGGGCCTATCTTTCTAGATATATGAATAAAGGATCTTGAAACTTCAACAAATAAAAGCCAAGACCATTAACATTCCTTTATTTTTTTGTTTCTGTGAATGAACTGGTTTTATACAAATACTATCTATATATCACACACGAAACTCTGAAGGCATGTTCTATACTGGTAATAAGAGCTAGACCTGCTGTATTTCATTTCAGTCTTGCTGATAGCATTTATCAGCAAAATCTGGCTAAAAACAGAATATGCAACTTAAGCCTGAACATAACTGAGCTACAGAGGAAGAAAGTGGGGGATTATCTGGAGACTGGGAGCACAGATATAAGGTTGTATTGTCATTGTATGCTATAGGCCTTTTGGCAAACTGTAGTGTAAGCCCCAGCTGACAGGCCTTTTCACATCTGACAGAGGAAAATATGAAACTTAAATTCTTCATGACAGATAAAGCTGCTGAATGAAAGGAAGACCAATAGGATAACAGTGGGACAAAAAAATATTGCTTCTGGGTAACTCCCTTAAATCTACTTCTTTTGTAAATATACAAAATAGGTATTCAATGAATATCTTCTAAACTCCTACCTATCAACTTTGCTAAGCAAGCTGTTAAATTGGAATGATAAAGTAAGCATCTTTTCTTCGGCACATGAATACGAAGTCTTATAAAATGGGTGGCAGATTAAATTTAATATGTGGGCATGAAAGACGTTTCCTGGATGACTATCAAGTGGAGTGGATTTCTTGGACCAAAGTTGACATGTTACTATTGTAGAAAGCTTATTAATTGAGATATTAAATGTACATAATCCACCATGATTAGGATCTTTGTCAATTTTTAAAAAAAAATATGACTATAAGTAATTGCTCTTTTCTGTCAGTGGTCCCTGAGTCTATGAAATGTAACCAGAGACCATCTCTTAGGATTAATATCATTGGCCTTTCCATTAGTGATACATACCTTTCACCCTTGTCCAGGGGACTGGAGCCTCTGGAGTCTAAGGTTCTTAGCTTTTCCCATTAGGTTTGGCCCTGGAATTTTTTCATCCTGGGAAAATATCATTCTGGTTGGTATGATTCTATCAATTCTGGAAGCAGCCTATGGAAAACTACCTCAAACCAGGAGAAGGCAAATTAGGCTGAAAAATAAGGTTTCTTACACGTTTTTTAAATTCTAAGAGTTGTTTACTGTGCAACCTCCCTGCTCTTCAGCATCTCCTGGAGAAAGTTGTCTAAGCACCAGTGCCTTTGGGAGAGATGAGGGATTCACACAGGCTCCTTCAATAGGCTGCCTCTTCTATTGATGAATGGTTGATCCTTTGGCAAACTGCAGGTCTAGTTGATAGGAAATATCTTGTTGATAAAGTTTGAGGCAAGTTTGAGGACCCAAGAGCAGATCTTCCTTCAATTTACTTTCCCTGGTTGCCACGGCAATTCCTGGCTAATCTCCAGCACAGAAATCAAAGTAAGAAAAAGAGAGAAAATGAATGAAAGAAAGAAAAACCGAAACAGAGAAGAGTTTGGAGGGTCATCCCCCACCCCGTACAGTCTTCATTCCCCGGGGCAGTATGTCAGTATGGGTTCTTTCCCTTGCCAGACAGTCCTGGAATGTCTAGGGGTAGGCCATCGTCTCAGACCATGGGAATCTCCCACCAAAGCAAGGGGAGGAAGAGAAAGATAGTGGGGGATAGACTTAGAGAGGCTGAAAAGGAGGAGGAGGAGCAGGGGAGCCAGCCTGGAGTCTGAGAGAAGAATCTAGGCGCCATGGTGTAACAGCTGTCTCAGGTATGCTAGCCAGTCTCAGCTCGTTCCCAGCTCTTGCTGGCAAGCCTCAGGCTCAGGCATAAGCAGGCGCACGCACACACACACACACACACACTCCAAACCAGATTTGTTTTAAAAAAAAGCTGCTGCCCTGTCTGCAAA
This sequence comes from Castor canadensis, assembly GCF_047511655.1. NCBI lineage: Eukaryota > Metazoa > Chordata > Mammalia > Rodentia > Castoridae > Castor > Castor canadensis. The sequence continues at coordinate 46,407,944 of NC_133387.1, forward strand.
AGTGTCTTCCAGATGACTCGCTGAGAGCAAGTGGAGCTTGCTGGGCACAACTTTTCATAACTGTGGTGAAATTGCCTAAGACCTTGGTAAATAACAAAATCTACTCTAATACAAAGGGATTTAACACTAAAGATTATTGTGTTTTGTCTGCTAGATTAAAATTGCTTGCAATTTATTAGAGAAATTCAACATTAGCACTTGCCTTTCTATAAAGAAACAAACCACACACACACACACACACACACACACACACACACAAAGGTGTAGCATTATAGGGTAATTATCCAAAATGCTACTGCTTGGAATAATAATCTGCTGAATGTTTACATACCATCTTTCTTTTCCAAGGAATTTAATGGCCCTATATCCACATCCCACGATTTCTATCAACAGTTCTCTATGAGCTATGCGTGTGGCAAGGATAATTATCTACATTACATGGTGTGGGGAGGGTTTGACTAGGGCACAGAGAGGCATTCAAAATTACAAAGTACAGAAATAGCAATTCTGGATTTACTACCCAAAACCTTAACTCTCAAGAGTTTGCTGTTTAAATAGAATATATATTCCTCTTTCTTATCTTGATTCTCTAAAGACAGTTTGCCAATAGTCTTTCCTGTTAGGTATTCTTTTCTGAACTTTGAGCATAGTCTTTGCCTCAGCCCTTATCAGTGTGTTGTAATACTTCATTCGCATGCCTCACTCTTTCCTGATGTTATCTCCTTCTTGAGGGCTGGGGATTATTCATCTTTGTATCTCCAGTGCTTGGAACATAGTTGATGCTTCTTTAATGTCTATTGGTTGAATGAAAGAAAGAAAAATGAATGAATTAATGGGCAGTCTTCCAAGGAGAATTTATGACAAGGTAACAATAAATGCAAAGATATTCTTAAACTAAATATATCTGATCTGATTTTGTCTTGGCTGTGACAAATATATTTACCTCACAAGCTTTCTTTTAAGATCCACTGAATGCATTTAGAGCTAATTCTTCCCCTGCCTGGGCTGTTGAGTTTATTGTTTGGAACAATAAACTTAAACTTGTGGAAACACTAGTGCTCCAAATGGTCTATTGTAATTATTTTCCTCATAGCCTTCTCTTTTTGATATCTAAGGGAAAGCATTTAGGTGTGGTGGTTTGGGGGAGTGTTAATATATAGTTATTATGCTGTCCCCAAACCCTTTACTCCATGTATTGAATTTTAAAGCCAGACTGTTATTTGGAGGGAGGAGGTGTAAACCCCAGAATAACAATAGGAACAATGACTGCTCTTCAAGGAGACTACAAATTTAACTCTCTTTTATACATTTTTCAGTGATCGATAGAAAAAAGGCAAGGTAATATATGTTAATCTTTACCAGATGTACTTTATGTATCCCCTTACGTTGGAAGTCTAGCAGGAGTAGAATGTCACAACAGACATTTACTGAAATACCTGGGGAAATGTAACAAAAAGTGTTAGAGGAAAATGGTCTTTCAGCTAAATTACCTAATATATTTGCTAATGGTATCTGATTTAAAAGCCATAAAAATACAAAGTTAAAAGCACATTAGAAGATGTGTTATATTTATAAGTGTTTGTCACCTTGGCAACAAAAGCTATATTCCAAATCTAACACTAGCTATGATGGGCCAAGACCTTTTAATATTGGTAAATACTTCTTTATGGCAATGATCTGCTTTCAGCTACTGAATGTTAGTACTAGAAAAGGGAAGTTCTTCATTGCATAGCAAGTTTTTTGCTAGCTTTCTACAATGGGTAAGTTCTTTCTTTCTATTAGTTACTATGGTTTGTTCTTAACAAGGAAAACAATGTATTTTCAAATAATATACCAGTCTTAATTATTCTTGCACTTGGAAATGCAGATATATTAGCTAGAAGATTTCTAAAGATCAAGTTTATTTATTAACTTTCACTTCAATTTGTCAACCAAAGCATGGATTTTGGTTCTTGGATTTATTACCACAGATGTATGTTTTAAAATTTTCCTCGTGTTATGAACGTCTGTATTTCTAAGCAGTGGGTAGAATAGGCCTACTTTCACTGGAGATCACACATGGGAGATGTTTCAACATACCTTCTTCACATTTTAAGTTAGTTACATGAGAACTGGAAATTACCTTTCACTGTGAATGACTATAATTCTGCTTCCTTCAGGAAAAAGAGATGGTTTAGTGGTGGGAACCCAAATTTGAAAAGAGAGATTTCAGGTGGATTTCAAAGAGGGTTAGATGTGGACCCTTACTTTCTTCTGTCATTTTCTAAGCTTCAATCTGATTTCCAAATCCTATAAAAAATGTTTGGGTTATGTACAAGTCAAAGATTATAATTCCAACAGTATAACTAGATTCCCATGTGGTAGAATCAATTTTCAGAAGTAAACCATGGAAAAGGTCTGGGTAAACACACATTCTTTGTGGGCTGTGGCTGTTCACTGGGAGCCTAGACAAGTTGTCTCTGCAGCCAGCTTGGGAAAACTGAAGCCCATCTTGTGATTTGTAATCATGCCCAGCAGGTTCTCAGACAGATGGGCAACTTGAAGACCTAAGACCATCACTCCAAAGGAATGTTACCTAATGCAGGAGAGTCTGGCTCTCTTTTATCCTGAAGAAATCAGTAAAATTCCCTACCACATCAGACCACAATAAATGCTTCTATGATCACTGGTTCTTTATTTTTTTAAGAAATGAGGTCCTCTTAGTGAGCATAAAAGTCCAGCCTATGAGACAACAAAGTTAAAGTCATACAAGGAGAATATCCTAGAAAAGTACATGAGACGCCTTTAGCCCAGAACTAATAAATCAAGGTGGTAGCTTTGGGTTCAGATGTAAACCATGTATGTGAACAAAGGTGATGAAATATACTCAAACATATTTAAACCAGACTTATTTCCTAATGACAGAAGGCAAAGAATCACATGGATTGACACATATGCTAGTACTAAGCACACACTTTTTCACTTGATTCAGAAGTGTAACTCACTTCTTAAGAATTTTCTAGTTACATAGCCTTACCACTAAGCCCTTATTAAACTCCTAATAATTAATCAGTTTCCCAGCCATAATCTGTTAGCAAATAAAGCACATGCCCAACTTATTTTTGCTTCAATATGAATTTTATTATTTATTTATTTATTTATTCATATTATTATTATTATTTGTGGTTCTGAACATTAAACCCAAGCCCTTGTGTATGCTAAGCACACATTCTACCATTGAGCTATACCCTCAGTCCTTCAATAAGAATTTCTAATTTTTAAAAATTGATTTTTAATTTTAAGAATTTTTCAATATTAATCTTTAATAATAATTTTAAATTTTAATGCAGCATCGCTCAACTTCTTCCTAAGGGATTAATGGACCCATGAGAAAAAAAAAGAGTGATTCTTTTCCAAATCTGCATAGTAGACAAGAAACAAGCATTTATAGAAACAAAACAAGTGTTACAGAGATGGTGTTCAGATAGCCTATTTACACATTCCACAAATTAAGAAATGACTGTCTACATGAGTGTGTAGCCAGGAAGGGTATTAAAGGTAAGTGTAAAATAAATAACACGATTCACCTTCATTTTGTTGATACTTGTATGTAGCCATGTTTGCCTTATAGATCAGAAGAATGAGTACAAATTAGAGTTAAGAAAAGGCTGGGGCTATAGTAACCTAGCCCAAGGCAGCAAGGGAGCATTAGCATGGGAGGAACTTGAAGGAAACTTGCCTTGCTGGAATGAAGGTTATAGATTTGCAAGTGAGTAGGAAATGTGAGTACATGGGTAGAGTGAAGTCATAGACCAAGAAAAGAAAATAGCATTGCTAGGTGCCAAGCCTTGCACACAGGTCACCTGGAGTTGCTCCTCATGACGAGAGGAAGGAGAGTAAACCTGATTATCCTTACTTACAGGATGAAGAGCATCTCAGAAAGTTTAAATGACTGACTGAGCTCAACAGCTCTCTGCAAGTACACAGGAAAGATGAGACAATCCACCATTCTTTTCACAACATGATATTGTACTGAAAACCAGGCAGGAACATAGAGATTAACTCACACAGAAAATAATAGCATATGAACCAAGTCCAGAAAAGTGAAAGCTAAATAAACAATTTAAAAATGCAAATGACTTAATAAGACCTCTAACTGCTCTGGGATTTTTCCACATATATAATGAGCAACATTATCACATAATCACGTTCTTAACCTGAACAGGCCACCTGGATAATTTTCAGCTACAAATTTCAAAGTAGTACTGATTAAGATTTTGCTGCTTAGGGTATTAGTCTTCATCATTCCAGAAAACCCCCAGTCTACTTGGGAAACCATAAACTATTCTAAAGGAAGAGCTAGTGGTAGCAATGTCAACCTTTTCTTTTATTGGCCATTAGACAAATCTGCTACAGCCTCTGTTTGTGGCTGACACGCTGCTTCTATATACGATACTGGCTCTGATTTGGAAGTTGATTGTTGTGCTTGGATTTATGCTTCATACAGCTGCCTTGAGACACTTTTAAGAGGGGATAATAACAACAAATTTGAAAATTCCTCCCCAGGAAAGGACATTTAAGCAACTACCATTAGAGGCGTTTTAATTTTCTGTTGACAAACACGATTTTCCAAATGATTTGCTGTTGAGGTTTCTGGGCTGACAGCCATAAAGCCTGTCTAGGACAATGTTTGCTGATTCTTCAAAAGTGCTAAGGAAATCTTCATCCTTCTGTTAGTTACTTTCAGTGACAGTCTTAATGTCTTAAATCCATGGCACTATTTAGGTTGCTGGGTTCCCAGTCTCTGCTCCCATGTTTCAACAGAGTTCCTTGCCCCATCCCTTGGGCCTTGCTCTCTTGATCTCAAACCTTAGTAAGTGGAGGACTTGCGACAGGAGTTCTATAAGGAGCTCTGTACTTAGAGAGCATTGGCTCCATACTCAGCACATACAGCAATCCCCTTTCTCCACAGGCTACTTTCCAAGACCCCAGCGGATACATGAAACTGAGGATAGTACCAAACTCCAGATACACTGTGTTTTTCCCCATATGTACCTATGATAAAGCTTAATTTCTGAATTAGGCATGGTAACAGATTAACAATAATCCCTAATAATAAATAAAAAACTATAACAATACACCAAATAAAAGTAATTTAAAATTTACAATAGCTCATTTTTGGATTTTTTCATGTAATACTTTCAGACCATGGTGGGTTACAAACTGCAGAAAATGAACCCACGAATAAGACAGTACCCAGTCCACCTTGTCAGTGAAAGCAGGTTGTTCTTAGACCCCAGTTCTACAAGGTAGAGTCTTATCTGCATAGGAACCTCAGTATCCACTAACTTTACTTTAGTGATTGGATTTCTGCCTTGGGTGCTAATTAGTTCTCTAAATAGATACCTCTGTTATGAGTAGAGCCCCATTACATTCCTGCTGTTTTGTCCCCCTTTGGCCTGCTGAGATATGCAGGGTCTAAAATTTTTCTGATGCTCAATGTCTTCTGGATTTTCAGTTTCTTTTAGATATAACATCATACAATACCTTCATTTTACAAGCAAGAAAATCAGAATGTAAGAAAGTTCAGAATTTGTCCACAGTTTCAGCACTAATTATTGAACCTCAGCTATGCTGACATTGATATCTATATGCTTTTACATGGTTAGGCAAAGGTTATTACATGCCTCCTTTTAAGAGATCATTCCTGGGGTGGGGACAATGTCCTCAACATGCTTGTTTTATTCTAAGACAGAAGTGTGTATAAAAATAAGCCTCTGGCCTAGAGCTGTTTATAACAGCACTAGTTGTATTATAGACAAGTAGAGGAGGCATCTTTTTGTATGGTACTCTACAATGATATAACTTTTATTTTAAATAGAAGGTATTGGAGAGAGTTAGTTGCATGGCCAAGGAAGAAACATGAAATTCTGGGAAATGGTGATTTAGGTAATGGAAATAATGGCAGGTAGGGCAGTACCATTGGCTAGCTCAACTCCATTTGCCTTCTAGCTGTTCAGAGGATTCTATCTCTGGGTGTCACTGCTTAAGATACAAATTGCCTACAGTGATAATCTCGTTGTCCTAGTCAGGGTCAGATGACCTCAAGTGTCACGAGAGCAGGATTCTACAGTCCAGAATTAGTTGCCCAAAGGAAAGAGTGCCAGGCAGAGAAAAGGTAGCAGCTGTGTACCAGAGTCCCTGTGTACCAGTCTGACATTGTCTAAAAGCCATGTATCTCTTAGATAGATTCTCATGCCACAAAGCTTTTGTAAAATCCTAAAAGTAGGACACATTTAGTTTTGTCAAAATTATAAGCTTGAATATTTCAGTACATGTCTTCCAGTTATGTAGGTAGGTTTTACTACATGATTTAAACATTTCATTTTGCAGGTATAGAATATGATGTCCCTCAAGGAATACAAAGGATTCCCTTTGCATAAAGTCACACAAATGGGTATTGAAGCAGAGAGAGAGTCCAGTCTTCTAGAACTGTTCTTACTGATTGAAGTGTTCTTTGTCTTTAATCAGCTTTGTTAGGAGGTATATTTTGGGTCTTCATCCATATATAGCGCTTATGCACAGTACATTTCAAACAGCAACCTGACTTACACCTACCTGCCTTATCTGATGTTTGCTCTGTAAGGCCCCTGAGCTGTCACAATGACAGCATGATTCAAAATTAATGACAAATGGAAATTCACAGGCCCCTAGAAAAGAAGCTTTCTCCTACACTGCTCAGAAAAAAAACTCCATGCCAACATGCTGGAAAGAAAGTTGCTTCCAACATGGGACTGTAGCTTACAATAAAATGTACTACCTAAAGTCAACATGTTATTAGCAAGAATCCTTCAAAATAAATTCTAATGAAAACCCCAACAGCAGAAATATCATACCTGAAGAGTTGAAACTGTTACCAATATGAGTTTTTTATTTCCTTGGCCACAAGTTAAGGAAAAACTGAAGGGAAATGTTAGTGTCTGTTCTGTATGTCTCTTGTTATGTCTACCTTACTATTAAACCCCCTTCTTCTCCCTGCCCCCTGTAATGATGGAGTTTTTTCTCACAGTTCTTTACTGCCATAGAATCATGTATACCCTCACCAGAGTCACATATATCCATATTTCACTAACATTGGGTCCATATGACTTCCTTTAATCAATGGGATGCTACAGTGTCATGCCTGCGGAGGCTTGAAGGACATTTAGGCAATGGAGTTTTTTCTCTTGCACTCCTGCCTTTGCCATAGGAAGACCTGGCCCAGTTAGCCACCTAATCGAAGGAACATGAGGACCAGAGCCTCCATTTGACCTGCCTCTTGAAGCAGAGAAGTCTGAGGATCCCAGCTTGCACAGGGTGACAAACTCTAGCTGATTTGCATATGCATGAGCAAGCCTAGCAGAAATCAATAGGACTGACACACAGATGCACAATAAACACAGTGCCTTTGTACACCACTGAGAGTAGCTTTGTTTATGTTTGTTTGATTTTGAGACAGGGTCTTGCCTATGTAACCCAGGCTACCCTCAAACTTGTGATCCTCCTGCCTCTGCCACCTGAGTACTAGGATTACAGACATGTGGTACCTCGCCCAGCTCCAGGTTCACTCTTAATTCCCTTTCTCCTCTCTCTCCTTTTCCCTCTTTCTCTACATATCTTGTTCCATCTTTTTCATCCTTGAAAAGTATCACTTTTTAGCTGCTGCTGGTCCCTTAGGTTTCAATCCCTGCTAAATACTAACATAAATCCCAGGCAATCTATTTGCAAAGTTTGTCACAACAAAGGACACGAGTAGACAAAGCTTGTTAGCAATGCCTCTTAAAAACATTTCAGAAATGTTTTTATTATTCGCGGGTGTATGTCACTATCATTATGAGTAATTTCCACTGTAACACTATGCATTGCAAATTGAGACATGGTTTAAAATAAAATGGTATGGAGAGCAACTGTAACTATGCAAACCCATAGCATGAAATTTCTCCAGAAAGTAATCAATAGAGAGGACTCTCAATGCTCTTCACTCTCTACCTCCCCCAAAATATAGAACCTCCTTCCTCCTCTTGATCTCCTGTTTGTCCTTTTCTTCTCTTTCTTCCCTTTTGTCCCAGCTTCTCTATTATGGAGTGATAGGCCGAGCACAATCACCATTCCCTTTTCCCCTTTACCAAGTAAATGTCAGCTGAAAACATGCTAAGTTCCAGATACAATAAAATCATAATACTACCACTGTGCTTCTGGATTAATTAATCTTAATTAATGAAATTTTTCTTGATTTTGTGTGCCAAGCCTGGAAGCATAATTCAATTTCATCTTTGACTTCTGTAGCCTGAAGCAACCACTTAAACTCAGCTGACATGAAGCTTTTGGAGGGAGATCAAGAAACCCTAAATAGAGAAAAAAAAAAAAAAAAAGACCTAACTTGGGAAAAAAAGGCATAAAGAGAAGCAGAGAAAGATTCTTTAAATGTATTAAAAGAAAGTCATATTTCTATTTGTAAAAGAACTTATATTTGTACACAATACAAAATTGTGTGTTTCCAAATATGAGAATAAAATGTGATGACATCACTTTAAAAAAATCTTTATTTTTTTCTCCCCAAACCGTCCGGAAATAGTGCTAGACACAGGAAAACACACTATGGAATAGTAAGTAGCAACATTTAAAGTCCCAGTGAAAACTGAACTCTATCAGAACTTGTTTTCGCTTTCAAACCAGTAAATCATTATGAAAACCACTAAGTTGTTCCTCTTGAAATCATATAACTGCAACATGGACTTTTTCTTTTGTTTGTTTGTTTCTAAAGTAAATACCAACTGCTTGAGGGCCCTTTATATCTGAAGTAAAATTACTGGGGTTTAATTTGTAATATACAACATTCATTGCTTTCATCCACTGTAAAAATAAAGATGACTATGAAGGAAAATATAAGTGCGTAATCCCAGCACTTTGAGAAATCCTCAGCTATTACATTGGTGTATTTAATTTCATTCTTTGTTTTCTGAATGGTGTGTGTCTGGTGTTATGTGCAACAAAATGGGACCACCTATTACACACTGTGCTTACACTTAACAAGTTAGCAGAAACACTCTTCCTTGTCATAATGTTCAATTCTCTCCTTTTAATGGCTCCATGTTTCCATGATTTTTATGAACTCAAAACTGAATGTAGAGAAAGATGGTATATGGGTATTGATGATGTCTTTCAGTGAAGAGGGCTCTGGAATGACTTCAGACATGAACTGCATTTGCATTTAACTGAGAATATATCTTGGACCTCCAATTCTTTGAAAAACAATTATAGAATCTTAACCCTCAAGTTCATTCATCATAATTACAAGTCCCTGGGCCCAAGAAATTAGTGAGCCTCGTATTTCTGGAAAAATAGTTTCACTCTGAGGAGGCTCTTTTTGTTACCTTCTGATGAGGGCATTTCTGTAGATTTTCTACTTTGCTCCTGATAAAAGTTAGACAAAGTCTTCAGTATTACTCAAAACATCTGCCCCATCCTAGGCATCCTTTCCATTGTGACATGACAGGAGCCTCTCAATTTAAGTGAACATCTCCATGCTGTTTAGTGGGAGAGGACCTGGAGAGAGGCAGTAATAAAGCAGCTGACAATACACAAAAAACATAGTAAATAGTCAACACCTTCTATTCACATGCAGAATCATTCTGGGGTGGATTACTAGGGAGCAGAGAAGACAGTACACGTGCAAATTGAAATCTGTGACAAAAGAGATGCTGCAGAAGAAGCATAAGCAAGAGGGGATGGGAATAATTATTCAATCAGAATGATGAAAATGCAACACAAAAGCCACACGGAATCTTTTGGGCTTGAAGAGGCAAAGTGCAAAAGAACCAAATAAGTTACATTATAGAAAAGGACTCAATCCAGAGATTAGAGGTGCTTTGGTAATAACTGACAGCCGTCAGTGAAGCAATTCCACTTAATCTTTGATTAACACTGAAATCCACAGTGAAATAATTATGGATTTAATTTTAAGTTGAATGTAAAAATTTAGAAAAAGTTTGTTTTTAAAAATTTTTTTACTTATTAAGACCTTTAATAGTCATTTAAAAAAATAGTGTCATTTCTGCCCAAACCCATTCTCCACTGATACTGCCACACAGAACTGTTTGTAGTAGATATTTACTAATACTTTTCTTAAAATAAAAAATTAAACATTAGGCTTGTCATAGTTATATGTGTGTCCAGTTTTCTAAGAGAAATAATCCTGTTTGTTTATAACTTGTGAAATAATCACTGTGATGACATTTCCATCCATTCACCCGCCAAGAAGCTGTGAATCAATTAATTGTCCATGGTTGCAGTGATTCTCATAGTGCAGAATCCTGTGAAAATCTGGAGCTGGTTCCCAGTGATACCCACTTCCTGACTTCATATGAAACTCTAAAATAAGTCCCACAGGGCAGCACTAAGGACTAGGGATGGCTTCCTCTGTCTCAGGATACGTTTCTTTCTTTTTTTTTTTTTTTTTTCTAATTGAGGCTTTAATCTGTTTCCAGCAGAAAACAGCAGCCAGCAGTGTTATTGACTGAATAACTAATCCTCTTTATTTAAGTTCTTTCTGATATAGCACTTTTATAGGCAGTTCTGAGAGACCATATCACAACAGAATGTAAAACTCAGTACAATATTTTTCCCAATAGTGAGTGTCTGGTAGGTACTGTGGTCCCAAAGATCCAGCAACATAGTATCCCAACAGAAATCCAGTCTGGGCTCATTTAAAGTGTCAGGGGACCACTTCTTCCTCATGAATAAACCTGTAAGGGCTCACTCTTAGGAGTTTCCAAAGAATTGGACTTTTTATTCTGTTTCATTTGAAATGGAATTTCACCTGTCTAAGTTCTTCAAGGGACAGATGCCATAGTATAGGTTTTCCAGCCACAATGGTTGGCGTGGGCTGACTTACAATGTGTTCATTGTGATTACTCAATGATGCTAAGATTTACATGCAATGCCTCCCTTCAGCATCCCTTTCTTAGCCCATCCTGGGAAACGAAATGCTTGTTAGATGCAAGATAAGTTGCTCTTTACTGTTTCTGTCAGATATCATTCACAGAGGGACAGTAATGTACCTTATGGAGATACAGTGAATTGCCTGTTTCATGGCACTAATCTGAAAGCATCCTTGAATTCAATTCAAAAGCCTGACTGCCAGACAGCTCTTGAAACCATGTAAGAAAAAAGAAAGAATGGGATCTTATCTGGGAAGTGCCATACTATAAGACTATGAGCATGACAGGCTGACTGACCGATGAGTGGATGGATTTTGTTGAAACAAGAAAAGCAGAAGTACATTTGTAAAGAAAGAGAAAATCACCTTATTTGTTAATTTTGTTCACTTTTGTGCTTCCAGCTTCTTCTAATAGATTTTTTTCCATTTTTGTTAATAAGATAAATGTTTACTTTACCCCAAATAAAGCTGTGAAGTAGTTGAACTTATCTCTATTACTCATCTCATTTTTACTGACTCATTGACCCATCATGTTCTTTGTGGTTCTCCATCTTTCTCTATCCCCCAATTAGTTAAATATTTCTTGAAGAAAGAGTCTGATGCTTGCAATCACACTGAGTGTAAAACTCCACTAGTATGTGAGCTTCATGAGGGCAGAGGAGTTTGGTATATGTGTCTTTTTTGTTCATGGGTGCACCCCAGCACCTAGAATGCTATCTGGCATAGAGTAAATACTCAATAAATGAATAAAATTATAAATGTTATGTAATAAGGATCATTGTTTTTCCTGACCTGAAAGTAAATGTATTTTATTGTTTTTACTTTATGTTCTCGGTGTGTGTGAGAGAGAAACAGAAAGAGAGAGACAGAGAGTGAAAATGGAAAATAAGAGAGAGAGAATGAAAGAGAGAGACAGAGAGATCAATTGTGCCATCATTTGACCACCTGGAACCAGATATATCTGAAATCTCTCCGTGGACATTTCATTTAAACAGAGTCACTTACAATTGCATGGGGTATGTACTGAACAACTTGCACAACCATACATGGCAATTCTGTTTATATAAGTCAATCAATTGCCTTTTCCTTATTTTGTCTTTGAGAATGTGTAAAGTTCTATGTGTGTATAAAAAATGAGGTCCATTACAATATCTTACTAACTCATATCTACCTAAGAATTATCTTACTTTAAATACACATTGAGGCTTATAAACATGACAGATGTCCTGGAAATTGAAGTCTTGTCTTTCTAGTTTTTCCTCTTTACATTGGGTTAGGTTAAATTCTTGAGCAAAGCCTTTTCTTTTTCCCTTCTCTAACCTTCTCTCTTTCCCAACTCTTCAAAAGGAAGACAGCAATAAAATAATTCTTTATTTAGAGCAAATTTCGGAGACTGAGGGAAAGAGTGAAGTGCTATCCTGGTTACTCTGTGAAATATCCATATATCAGGTGCTATTTATAGGATAGAACCAGAGTGGACAGAGGTGAGTATCCTGTACATCTGCCATTTAAGTCAACTTCAGTTTTATAGGGGATATCCAAAGATTTGAAATAAGTACCTGTTAAGCTTCAGTACATAACATCTTATAGGACAGGGAGATTTGGTCAGTGTGTTAGGTTCTCCAGAGAGACAGAGACAGTAGAAGATAGATGATTGATTGATTGATTGATTGATTGATTGATAGAGAGTAGGAGACTTATTAGAGAAACTAACTCAGGTGGTGATGGAGCCTGAGAAGTTCCACAATAGGTGACCTGCAACTGTAGAACCAGGAAAACTTGTAGCACGACTCAGTCTGAGTCCCAAAGCCTTAGAACCAATGAAGGCACTGATGTGACTCTCAATTTCAGGGTGAATACTGAGAACCCAGGGCCCACTGATGCAAGTTCCAGAGTTCAAAGATCAGAGAAACTGGAGTTCTGATGTCCAATGGCAGAGAAGGGCATTCTAAATCCAGAAAAGAGAGAGGAGGCCAATTCTTTTGTTCTGCCTTTCTGTTCTGTCTAAGCCATTGTGGGATTGAATGGTGCCTGCCCACATTGGATGAGGGCAGGTCTTCCTTATTTAGTCCCTTGAATCAAACGCCACCTCTTCTGGAAACACACTCACAGACATAACAGAAATAATGCCTTACTAAGTAACTATCTGGGTATCTGTTAATCTAGTCAAGTTAACACCAAAAAGTAAGCGGCATAGTTAGTCATTATAGAGACAGAGATGGGAAAGACAAGAAAGCAGTACCATCGGTCTGGTATTCTGACTCCACTAATTCTTAATCTAATCCCTCGGAACATTACTCTCATCTTTGAAAATTCCAAAATTTAACCTCAGTTCTCCTTCCACCAAAATACCATTTGATCAGACTTCCTAGGATTCTATCTACTTTAACGAATTAGGAAAGAAAACTTCTTTTTTTTTTATTGTTTTATTATTCATATGTGCATACAAGGCTTGGGTCATTTCTCCCCCCTGCCCCCACCCCCTCCCTTACCACCTACTCCGCCCCCTCCCTCTCCCCACCCCTCAATACCCAGCAGAAACTATTTTGCCCTTATCTCTAATTTTGTTGAAGAGAGAGTATAGGCAGTAATAGAAAGGAACAAGTGTTCCTGGTTGAGATAAGGATAGCTATACAGGGAGTTGACTCACATTAATTTCCTGTACGTGTGTGTTGCCTTCTAGGTTGATTGAAAGAAAACTTCTAAGGTTACTCTTCTTAATATTGGAGTAAGGAGCTATGTCTTGATCATCTTAGCATCTTTTCCACCCTTAAGTGCCATACCATCATCAAAACTCAATAAATTACTGACAGATGAATAAATATACTCCCCATTTGGTTGCACAGGCTCTTGTAGCACCAATGATTTCTTGAAACATTTTAAGAATCATCCCCATTTAAACATTTTTACGGCCTTAGTACATTTATTTCATTATAAATGCAGCTAACTTTGGGGAGTCTGTGCCTCAATCCATTACAGAGCAGGAATTATCATCTCTGCTAGATATAGAAGGTACTCAAGAGTCAGGGATCTGAATTTACAAACTAATTTACAAACTAAACTTGGCAAAGCTTTGCTTCTTTTTAGAATAAAAGTCTCTTTAAAAGGCTAAAAAAAACTTCTTTGACATCAACTGGCTTGTATAAAACACCATTTTGATTATTTAAATTTAAATAAATCAAAAGCACATGGGTAAAATTTCCTTTAAAATACATATGGTTTTTAAAATGAGAGAAGATGCTTGGCAAAAAGCAGCTTGGGTTTTATTGAACCTAAAACTTTTCAAAAATAGTTTAAGCTGCTTGATGAGCCCAAATCGTGGTTATTTAAAATACAATCTTTTAAAAAATTAAGGGCAAAAGGATATTTAATAAAAATACCAAATTCTAACTTTCTATATTATTCATAAACATTTAGACTTTAAAAGAGTTCATAAAATTCACTTGATATATTCTACAGAATCATGGAATTCTTGGAAATTGTAATCCAAGATGAATACACATGGCCTAATACCTTAGTCCTGTTCTTTTCATGAACTGTAGCTCATCTTCAGTCTCTTTAAACCATGGTGACATGCACTATTATTGTAAATCTCCCCAGGTAGTCTTGACACTTTGTAAAACTGTCTACAGGGAGCTATTTGCTAGTGTAGTATGTTTTCTTGTCTTCTACCATGTTTGTTGCTTGCTTTCTCCAAAGAAGACACTGAAGTCATCCAAAACATTTGGCTGATACCATCCAGCTTTTCTTATCTTTTCCCACCCCTCATTTTCTGATCCTGTGTTTTAATTCCCCCTAATGAAAAGAGTGTCAGAATATTCTCTGGAATATGTGCATGGTGCTAATTTAATAGATTTATCATTACTCAGAGAGTTAAATGTTCCTGCTTCCTATTATCGGTACCATTATCAGCCGTACATTTTCCCAGGCATAACTAATTATGTTTTATTTTCGGTGCTAGACTAGGCCTATCTATTGCACAAATATAGGTACAGTTGTTACATTCTTTACAGGGCTCATTGGTGAAACTTAAATGGACCATAGGTTCTCAAAGGTGTCAAAAATTTAATCTGGAAGTAAACTCAGAGTTTTGGTCTTTTCTACCTACCAACAATGACCTCTCCTTTACTTTGTCCTATCTCTTATTCTCCCAGTTGAGGTTACTATCGAAGAGAAAAGAATCCTTTTCTTTTGAGAAATGAAACTTTAGGAGCAGTCAGCACAAAATTCCTTTGCAGGGAATACTACTATATACGTATGGAGTGTGTGTGTGTGTGTGTGTGTGTGTGTATTGTTGCATTAGTTTAAGTTATGCTACAGTAACAAATAACCTTAAGATCTCAGTGATATTAAAAAAAAGAAACAAAACACTAACTTTTTTCTTGCTTATATTATTCATCTATCATTGGCTTCTTACTATTCCATGGTCCATTCCCCATTCTAGGTTTTCAATTGAAGGAATAGTTCCCACCTGGGAGCTTTTGCTCTCAAATGGCACATATAACTTTCTTCCATTTTCATTGGCCAAAGTAAGTCATCTGGTTAAGTTTGACATCAATATTCATAGTCAATATCCACAAGGATGGGATTTTTGAACAATGACATATCTGTCACACCATATATAGACCCAGTTATGCTGTTAGAGTAAAAAGTTTGGTTAGTGGTATATCTTATTCCTGGTCTTTAAAGGGTTGGTTAATCTACACTTAAAAATTATATCAAACTCCTTTCCAGGTTAGCAGAGTGAAATGCCATTAAGCCAGTATGGGCTTCTATATAGGAAAGATTTCCTCCTGGGTAGTTGTTTTCCCACTAGTATCACAATGTTGCTGCATGAGATTGTGTGTTTGTCATTTACAGTACCCTATCATAACACTAATTTTTCCCTTCAAAAACTTCAATGTAACTAATCTGTAGTTAACAAAGTCTGAGACTCTAAAAACACTACTTCTCAAGCTCACTAATTTGTATTTTCTCCTTGAGCATCATGATGCCCAAGCTGAACTTATTTTATGCTGACGTTAATTTTTGGATACTTCTCTGACACTCTTTTGCTAAGCAATGAAAAATATCCTATTTTCCCTTTTCCCATAACTCAGTAAAACTTAACTGATTTTATGCATTTGTCTTTAAAAAATTATCTTTTGGCTTAAATGAAGCATGGAAAATTTTAGCCCCAAAGGACTATTTTGGAAGACGGTTGTATAAACAAAAGGAAAAAAAAGACTTGGATTAGAAAGGCTTTCTAACATTTAACTACAAATGCCAACTAATTTAAGACTGTAGGATAAATACAGAGAATATTAGTTTGTTCTTGGTGATAATAACACTAGCAATATATGTGACAGTAAGAATAATAAAGTAGTTAACTTTTATTGCACTCTTAAAATGTGCCAATTACGGATATACTATATCATATAATTGTCACATCAGTCATATGAGGTAGGTACCATTATTATCCATATTTTACAAACAAAACAAAAACTGAGGTTAAAAGAAAGAAAAACTCAACCACCACCACAAGGTTAGCTGGATAGATCTAACTAGCTCTATCCCAATGGTTCTCAAGTGTGACCTCTGGAATAGCAGCAATGCCTGGGAACTTGCTAGAAATCTATTTTATCCATTGCACCCCCAAATAGACTTTGATAGACCACCTCATAATCAGGAACTCTAGGTTGGGCCCAGCAGTATGTTTTCAAAATACAAGTCCCACAGGTAATTCTGAAAGTTTGATAATCACGTGTTATCTCATGTTTGTTTCCACAATATTTTTTACATAAAAACTTTGTCTTCTTTTCTCTTCTTACCTGTTTGCTGAGATATTGCATATATACAGCAAAGAGTGTACAGTATACCATCACCTGACTTCAACATGCGTAGGAATTTTCGTCTGCTTGCTGGTTATTGTAGATGTCATCCTGCTTAGTGTTGGGTTTTGTTGTCTTTCTGTAGAATGTTGAATTAATTCTGATAAACTATTAAGTTATTTAAATTATTTGCATTTCAGTTTGATCTTTATGAGACTTCTTTTTAAGAATTTTTGGAACACTTCTAGAGTCGCCATTACCAAAAGAACAATTTAGCCTACTACAATAAATGAGACCCTTCTGCAATCTCTACTGGAGGACCTGGTCAACCAATGAGGAATCTCCAGTTCAGCTAGTGGGAACTCAAACAATACCATTCCCTGAGCAATCACACTGCTCAATAAATTCAGACCAATTTAACTCATGGATCTGTTAACTTATCTTGAGTTCAGAGAGTTTTACTCTACAGGTGCAAGTTTCAGTGTTCTGACAAAACCCAGAGGAAATCTTATGTCAATTTCTGAGGCTCTTTTTCTGTTTAGCTGCTTCCCTTCTCAAACCTTTTCCTGCAACTTTCAATCACCCCAGATTCTCTGAGTCCTCATCGACCTTTTCAACTATGCAACACTGCTGTGCTCTCAGACATCCTTCATCCTGTGCTACAATCCCAAAGGTACTTTAAAGCAGTAAGCTGAGGCAATTATTTTCCTTCTCTTGATGACTACAGTCCTATACTGCCTGTTGTCCATAATCTGGAAAAAAACGTTCTTGTATCTTGTCCAGTTTTCTACTTGCCTTACGTAGAAAAGTAACTCTAGTCTGGGTTATTCCTTCAGGGCTGGTAGTAGGATTTCATCACGTGCTTTTAGAAAGGAAATAACAAGCTTATTCTAAAATTTATTGTAAAACCAAAAGATGTTGAATATCCAATGTAATTTTTAAAAAGAAGAACAAAGTTGGAGGGTTTATACTACCTCAATTCAAAATGCACCATAAAGCTAAAATGTGCAGTTAGTCTAAAATGGATTATGCATTCTCAGTGGAGATATCACCCCCAAGGTAGTGAAAGTGGGTTGTTGGAAGAGAAACATTCTTACTCTTTTCATGTATAAGACAGATATATGCATATGATACATAAAAAGGCATACACTATATCTCTGACAGTCTCCTTAATAAATGTTAAAAATTGGAAATCCACATGCAAGAGAATAAAGTTGAGCCCTTATCTAACACAAAATACAAAAATTAGCTCAAAATGGATCCACAATCTACATGTAAGATGTAAGACTATAAAACTCTTTAAAGAAAATGTGGGTAAAACTTCATGACATTTAATTTGACACTGATTTCTTGGCTATGACATCAAAAGCCAAGCAACAAAAGAAAAATAGACAAATTGGACTTTGTGAAATTTTTTTTTTAAATTACACATCAAATTATGTTATCAGTAGAGTAAAATCCATCCACAGAATAGGAAAAAATATTTGCAAATTATATATCCATCAAAGTGTAAGTATTCAAAATGTATAGACAGCTAAATCTCAATAACAAAAACAACCCAATTCAAAATGGAGGAGGATTTGAATAGACGTTTCTCAAAGAAGATACTCAAATGGGCTGTGATCACAAAGACACTCAGCATCACTAATCATTAGGGAAATATAAATCAACACTACAATAAGATGCCACTTCACACCCATTAAGAAAGCTACTATTTTTTTTTAAAAAAGCAGAAAATAACAAACATAGTAATGATGTGTAGAAAGTAGAATCCTTGTGCACTATTGACAGAAATGCAAATAGGTACAGTTGCTATGGAAAACAGTTCAGCAGTTTCTTAAAAACATTAAACTGGAATAACCATATGATCTAGCAATTTTACTTCTAGGTACATACTTAAAATAATTGAAAGCAAGGTCTTGAAAAGATATTTATACAATCGTGCATAGCAGCATTATTTATAATACCTAAAAATTTGAAACAAGCTATTTGACCATCATCAGATGAATGGATAAGCACAATGTAGTATATACATAAAATGGAATATTATTCCACCTTAGAAAGGAAGGAAATTCTGACATATACCACTATATAGGTGACCTTTGAGGACATAATGCTGCTAAGTTAGTCACCAAAAAGACAACTACTTTATACTTTCACTTACATGAAGTAATTAGAGTAGTCAAAATCATAGAGGCAGAAAGTAACATAGTGATTGCCAGGAGATATTGAGAGGTAAAAATGAGTAGTTTTTGCTTAATGAATATAGAGTCTCAGCTTTGAAAGGTAGAAAGAATTCCAGAGATGGATGGTGGTGGTGGTTGCGTAGTAATGTAAATGTATCTAACACCACTGGATTGTACATTTAATAACAATTAAGATAGAAAGTTTTATGTTATGTGTGTTTTGCCACAATAAAAACGGGAAAAAATGTCATGGAGGAGAGGGGTAATTAGGAACAAAAATGCCTAGAAAGTTTCCTTTGTGGAGTGATTATTAAAAGAGTTTGAGAAACACTGGAATAGGCAAGACAATAAATGGAACAAAATAAGGAACCCAGAAATAGACTCACACATAGCAGTCAATTGAGTTTTGATGAGCTATAAATGAGGAAAAAATTTTTAACAAATAGTGATGCAACTGGATATTCAGAAGGAAAAAGGACAAATCTCAACTTCTATCTTACTTCACTCAAAAATCACTCACAATGTGTAATAGTTCAAAATATTAAACCTTCCAAAACTTCTCTGAGAAAACACTGGAGAATATATTCACAATCTTGGGTAGGTTAAAACAAGATTTTTTTAGGATTTAAAACAAAATATTGTTTAAGCATGGTGGAAAGGTCACATGTAGAATATATAAAAAGTTTCTACAAAATAACAATTAAAAGATTAATAACAGTTTAAAATGACCAAAAGACTTGAGGTTGCTCCATAAAGAAGAAGACATCCTCCTAAAAAGCACAAAATGCACACTATGATAATTCATTGTTAAATTAAAATTATTTTTTGAACTGAATTGCTAAAATGAAAACAATTGATGTGCCACATATAGACAAATATGTAATGCAACTAAGACTCTCACATTTCTGGTGGAAGTGTAAAATTAAACAATCTCTTTGGAAAAGAGATTGTTTTAAAAGTTAAACTTATACTTACACTATACCATCGTAATTCCATTCCTAGGTATTTACCCAAGAACAATGACTTACAAATGCTTCCTACCCACAGCAAGGGACATTTGGTAATGTCTGGGGACATTTTTTTGTTGCAAAAACTGGGAGGTATTCCGGGCAGCTAGTAAGTAGGAGCCAAGGATGTCACGAAGCACCTTACAATACTCAAAACTACAAGAAAGAATTTTCTACATAAAAAATTAATAGTGTGGTTGAGAAACCATGGTCTATGCAGAAATTGTAAATGAACATTCTTACTCATAGTAGTCTTAAACTATAAAGTCTCAAATACACATCAACAGGTGATTGCATAAACAACTGTGGCATGTTCACACAATGAAGAAGAGATCTTGAAATATGTAACAATAGGAACAAATTTCAAAAACATTTTGCAGTTAAAAAAAAAGCAACACATAAAAGAATATACGTGTGACACCATTTATATGAATATCTTGGAATGACAAACAGAGAGTAAATCAGTGATTTCCTAAACTGAAGGCAAAGAGTGGCAACTAGCTGAAAGGGACATGAGAATTTGGGGGATGGAGGTAATGTTTTATATTTTGATTATGGAGGTGGATGCACTGGAGTATACTTTGGTGAAATTTTACTGAAATAACCTCTCAAAATGTGTGTATTTAATTGTATGCTAATTTTGCTTCAATAAAATTGATTTTTATAAAATCTGTTGGAATTGCATAATATCTAAATATCTATAGATAACTTGGGGGAAAATGTTCATATCAGAAATGTCTTCTAATCAGTGAGGATGACTTAACACTAAGTTCTTCTTTAATTTACTTCAGCAAATTTTTGTCATTTTTAGTAGGACTTTATATATCTTCATTAAGTTTACTAGAATTTGATATTTTATGTTCCTATTCTAATGGTATTTTAATTTTTCATTTTCCAATGGTATGTTACTATGCCTCTTTGATTTTAACTTACAAATATATGGAAAAATCCCACATGAACTGTAAATAAACAAGCAGGCCTGACAACGCGGGTGCAGTGTTACCTTTCCCAGTGTGCTTGGAAAGGGGAAAGCCTGTAGCAGAGGCTCCCACACAGGAGAACTCTGAGCAAACAAACCCTGCAGGGCCAGGTGAGTGCTAAGCTCACCCCAGAGATCTGCATAAATAATGCCTCCAGCATCAGCAGGCTGACAGCAGCGGGCAGGAAAGCCACAGCTGCAGAAAGCCATTCACAGAACTGTCTCCAGACTCTTTTCTTTTCTTTTTCTCCCTACCTTTGATGAGAGAATAACTGAATTACACCTGCATGCTGAAAAACTTACTGAAACTGTATTGCATTTGAACTGGGGACACTTGGTGGGGTTTTGTGTGTGTGTGTGTGTGTGTGTGTGTGTAGTTTTGTTCTACTTTATGCGTCCCCTTTGATGAGACAACTACAGAACAATATCTGAGGCACCAACTCCAGTACTGAAGACTGAGATGGACACCTAAATTATTAAGACTGAAACTTCATTGCATTTGAACTTGGAGGTTTTTTGGTTTTTTGGTTTTTTTTTTAATTTTATATTTTTCATCTTATTTTAATTCATTTTTATATATAGATATTTCTTTCATTTACTTATTTTTTCTTTTTATTCTTATCTTTTTTTTATTTTTGATTTTCAGTCCTCTCTCTGTCTCTCTAATGTCTGTTCAGCTTACTGTCGATTAGTACACTAATGCTTCCTGTTTATACCTTTGAAACTTTCTTGTCTGATACCTTGTTCTGTTTTCTCCTTCTTGTCTGTGTATTTGTTTTTCCCTTTTCTTTAACTTCTTGCTTTCCATCTCAGTTCACTCTTCCATTCTAAATATTACCATTGTTATTATTACAAGTTAGAAAATACTTAATTGCACACAGTACAAGTACAGTAACAACACCAAAGACAATGACGGGAAGACAGAAAAAAACAGGGAAACCAGTTTCCCCACAGCAAAAAATTAGTACAGGAACCAGAGGGGAATGAAGAAAACAGATACTCAGATCCAGACTCCAACAAAATGAAGGTAAACTATGCCAAAGGAGTCAATGAAGCCCAAAAGAATAATTTAAGGGAAGACATACTACAAGTACTCAAAGAGAATTTTATAGAGATGATACTGGATAGGGTCAACCAAAATGTACAGGAGACACTCAAGAAATTCCAAGACAACAAAAATAGAGAATTTGAAAAAGAAAAAGAAGAAATAAAGGAAACCATAGAAGCACTGTATAAACACCAAAGTGAAACAGAGAACATGATGAATAAACGGATAAATGAACTCAGGACAAAAATAGACAACATTAAAGAGGAAACCACCAAGGATATGGAAAACCTCAGAAAAAAGAACAAAACAGAACTGCAAAACAAAACAGAAGGCCAATCCAGCAGAACAGAACAAACAGAAGACAGACTCTCAGAACTTGAAGATGAAATGTTAATTAAAGGAAAAACTGAAGAACTATTAATTAAACAACTCAAGACCTGTGAAAAGAAAATGCAAGAACTCACCGACTCCATCAAAAAACCAAACTTGAGAATCATGGGCATCAAAGAAGGAGAAGAGGTGCAAGTGAAGGGAATGTGTAATATATTCAACAAAACAATAATGGAAAATTTCCCAAATCTAGAGAAAGATATTCCCAACAGATGCAAGAGGCCTTCAGGACACCAAACAGACCAGATCAAAATAGAACTACTCCACAACATACCATCATTAAAACAACAAGTTCAGAAACTAAGGAAAAAATATTGAAGGCTGTAAGAGAGAAAAAACAAGTAACATACAAAGGTAAACCCATCAAAATCACAGCAGACTTCTCAACAGAAACATTAAAAGCAAGAAGAGCATGGGGTGAGATCTTCCGGGCACTGAATGAAAATAACTTCAACCCCAGGATACTCTACCCAGCAAAGCTATCATTCAAAATAGATGGAGCAATAAAAGTCTTCCATGATAAGCAGAAACTAAAACAATATGTGACCACAAAGCTACCACTCCAAAAGATTCTACAAGAGATTCTGCACAAAGAAAGTGAAACCCAATATAACCATGAAAAGGCAGGCAGCACCAAACCACAGGAAAAGAAAAAGCAAGACAGTAGAGAGTAACCTCAACTTAGGTACACACAATCAAACCTTCAAACAACTAAGACAACTAAATGACAGGAATCACCACATACCTATCAGTACTAACACTTAATGTCAATGGACTTAATTCACCCATCAAAAGACACCGCTTGATGAAATGGATTAAAAAGGAAGATCCAATAATTTGTTGCTTACAGGAGACCCATCTCACTGACAGAAATAAGCATAGGCTTAGGATGAAAGGCTGGAAGAAGATTTACCAAGCCAATGGCCCCGAAAACAGTCAGGAGTAGCAATACTTATCTCTGACAAATTAGACTTCAAACCTACATTGATCAAATGAGATAAAGAAGGACATTCCATACTAATAAAAGGGGAAATAGACCAAAAGGAAATAATAATCATCAATCTGTATGCACCCAATGTCAACGCACCCAATTTCATCAAACATACTCTGAAAGACCTAAAAGCATATATAAACGCCAACACAGTGGTTGTGGGAGACATTAACACTCCATTATCATCAATAGATAGGTCATCCAAACAAAAAATCAATAAAGAAATCCAAGATCTAAAATATGCAATAGATCAAATGGACCTAATGGATGTCTACAGAACATTTCATTCAACCTCTACACAATATACATTCTTCTCAGCAGCCCATGGAACCTTCTCCAAAATAGATCATATCCTAGGACACAAAACAAGTCTCAGCAAATATAAGAAAATAGAAATTATACCGCGCATACTATCTGATCACAATGCAGTAAAAGTAGAACTTAACAACAAAAGTAAAGACAAAAAACATGCAAACAGCTGGAAACTGAGTAACTCATTAATTAAGGAAGAATGGATCATCGATGAAATAAAAGAGGAAATTAAAAAGTTCCTGGAAGTCAATGAAAATGAAAACACAACCTACTGGAACCTATGGGACACAGCTAAGGCAGTCCTGAGAGGAACGTTTATAGCCATGAGTGCATATATTAAAAAGACTGAAAGATCCCAACTCAATGACCTAATGATACATCTCAAACTCCTAGAAAAACAAGAACAAGCAAATCCCAAAACAAATAGAAGGAGAGAAATAATAAAAATAAGAGCTGAAATCAATGAAATAGAAACCAAAAAAACCATACAAAGAATTAATGAAACAAAAAGTTGGTTCTTTGAAAAAATAAACAAGATCGATAGACCCCTGGCAAACCTGACTAAAATGAGGAGAGAAAAAACCCAAATTAGTAGAATTAGGAATGCAAAAGGGGAGAGAACAACAAACACCATGGAAGTCCAGGAAATCATCAGAGACTACTTTGAGAACCTATATTCAAATAAATTTGAAAATCTAAAAGAAATGGACAGATTTCTAGATACATATGATCATCCAAAACTGAACCAAGAGGAAATTAATCACCTGAATAGACCTATAACACAAAATGAAATTGACACAGCAATCAAGAGTCTCCCCAAAAAGAAAAGTCCAGGACCTGATGGATTCTCTGCTGAATTCTATTAGACCTTTAAAGAAGAACTGATACCAACCCTCCTTAAACTGTTCCACGTAATAGAAAGGGAAGGAAAACTGCCAAACACATTTTATGAAGCCAGTATTACACTTATCCCAAAACCAGGCAAAGACACCTCCAAAAAGGAGAACTATAGGCCAATCTCCTTAATGACCATTGATGCAAAAATCCTCAACAAAATAATGGCAAACCGAATTCAGCAACACATCAAAAAGATTATTCACCATGACCAAGTAGGCTTCATCCCAGGGATGCAGGGGTGGTTCAACATACGAAAATCAATAAATGTAATAAACCACATTAACAGAAGCAAGGACAAAAACCACTTGATCATCTCAATAGATGCAGAAAAAGCCTTTGATAAGATCCAACACCATTTCATGATAAAAGCTCTAAGAAAACTAGGAATAGAAGGAAAGTACCTCAACATTATAAAAGCTATATATGACAAACCTACAGCCAGCATTATACTTAATGGAGAAAAACTGAAACCATTCCCTCTAAAATCAGGAACCAGACAAGGATGCCCACTATCTCCACTCCTATTCAACATAGTACTGGAATTCCTAGCCAGAGCAATTAGGCAAGAAGAAGGAATAAAAGGAATACAAATAGGTAAAGAAACTGTCAAAATATCCCTATTTGCAGACGACATGATCCTATACCTTAAAGACCCAAAAAACTCTACTCAGAAGCTTCTAGACATCATCAATAGCTACAGCAAGGTAGCAGGATATAAAATCAACATAGAAAAATCATTAGCATTTCTATCCACTAACAATGAGCAAACTGAAAAAATGTATGAAAACAATCCCATTTACAATAGCCTCAAAAAAAAAATCAAATACCTAGGTGTAAACCTAACAAAAGATGTGAAAGACCTCTACAGGGAAAACTATACACTTCTGAAGAAAGAGATTGAGGAAGACTATAGAAAGTGGAGAGATCTCCCATGCTCATGGATTGGTAGAATCAACATAGTAAAAATGTCGATACTCCCCAAAGTAATCTACATGTTTAATGCAATTCCCATCAAAATTCCAATGACATTCATTAAAGAGATTGAAAAATCTACTGTGAAATTTATATGGAAACACAAGAGGCCACGAATAGCCAAGGCAATACTCAGTCAAAAGAACAATGCAGGAGGTATCACAATACCTGACTTCAAACTATATTACAAAACAATAACAATAAAAACAACATGGCACTGGCACAAAAACAGACATGAAGACCATTGGAACAGAATAGAGGACCCAGATATGAAGCCACACAACTATAAGTAACTTATCTTTGACAAAGGAGCTAAAAATATACGATGGAGAAATAGCAGCCTCTTCAACAAAAACTGCCAGGAAAACAGGTTAGCAGTCTGCAAAAAAGTAAAACTAGATCCATGTATATCACCCTATACCAATATTAACTCAAAATGGATCAAGGATCTTAATATCAGACTCCAAACTCTAAAGTTGATACAGGAAAGAGAAGGAAATACTCTGGAGTTAGTAGGTATAGGTAAGAACTTTCTCAATGAAACCCCAGCAGCACAGCAACTAACAGATAGCATAGATAAATGGGACCTCATAAAACTAAAAAGCTTCTGTTCATCAAAAGAAATGGTCTCTAAACTGAAAAGAACACCCACAGAGTGGGAGAAAATATTCGCTAGCTATACATCAGACAAAGGACTGATAACCAGAATATATAGGGAACTTAAAAAACTAAATTCTCCTAAAACTAATGAACCAGTGAAGAAATGGGCAAGTGAACTAAACAGAACTTTCTCAAAAGAAGAAATTCAAATGGCCAAAAAACACATGAAAAAATGCTCACCATCTCTAGCAATAAAGGAAATGCAAATTAAAACCACACTAAGATTCTACCTCACCCCTGTTAGAATAGCCATCATTAGCAACACCACCAACAACAGGTGTTGGCGAGGAAAAAGGAACCCTTTTACACTGTTGGTGGGAATGTAAACTAGTACAAACACTTTGGAAAAAAATTTGGAGGCTACTTAAAAAGCTAAACGTTGATCTACCATTTGATCCAGCAATACCACTCTTGGGGATATACCCAAAAGACTGTGACACGTACTCCAGAGGCACCTGCACATCCATGTTTATTGCAGCACTATTCACAATAGCCAAGTTATGGAAACAGCCAAGATGCCCCAGCACTGACGAATGGATTAAGAAAATGTGGTATCTATACACAATGGAATTTTATGCAGCCATGAAGAACGAAATGTTACCATTCACTGCCAAATGGATGGAATTGGAGAACATCATTCTGAGTGAGGTTAGCCTGGCCCAAAAGACCAAAAATCGTATGTTCTCCCTCATATGTGGACATTAGATCAAGGGCAAACACAACAAGGGGATTGGACTATGAGCACATGATAAAAGCGAGAGCACACAAGAGAGGGGTGAGGATAGGTAAGACACCTAAAAAACTAGCTAGCATTTGTTGCCCTTAACGCAGAGAAACTAAAGCAGATACCTTAAAAGCAACTGAGGCCAATAGGAAAAGGGGACCAGGTACTAGAGAAAAGGTTAGATCAAAAAGAATTAACCTAGAAGGTAACACCCACGCACAGGAAATCAATGTGAGTCAATGCCCTGTATAGCTATCCTTATCTCAACCAGCAAAACCCCTTGTTCCTTCCTATTATTGCTTATACTCTCTCTACAACAAAATTAGAGATAAGGGCAAAATAGTTTCTGCTGGGTATTGAGGGGGGGGGAGCGGGAGGGGGTGGAGTGGGTGGTAAGGGAGGGGGTGGGGGCAGGGGGGAGAAATGAACCAAGCCTTGTATGCACATATGAATAATAAAAGAAAAATGAAAAAAAAAAAAACAAATATATGGAAAAGTATTGCTATTAGAAAAAACTTTCAGTAGTTATAGCGGCATCATTTCGAGAACATGATGAAGATATCTGGTTTTATTTATGAAACATATTTCAGCAAATATTATACATTGTATGTTTTACAATGTCTGCTAGATTTACAGCACTTTTACTACTACAGTCATTCCTCACTATCCATAAGACATGGGGGTCCGGGACCCCTGAGGATGCCAAAAGCCACAGGTGCTCAAATTCCTTCTATAAAATAATGTGGTGTTTGCATATAACTCATGTATATCTTCTTATAGATATTGAATCATCTCTAGATTACCTATAATACCTAATACAATGTAAGTGATATGTAAATAGTCATCCTATTGCATTGTTTAGGGGAAAAATAACAAGGAAAAAAGTCTGCAGATGTTCAATACAGATGTAATTTTTAAAAATATTTTTGATCTGTGGTTGGTCAAATCCATGCATGTGGCATGTACAGATACAGAAGGATAACTGTATTAGGCCACATCACTTAAAGAGTAAGCCAGCCTCACAATTTAAGGTTATTACATTTGTCATGACAGCATCCCTGCTCATAATCTCTCTTCAAGAACCAGTGCAGGGAATGCACTTTAGCAGCTTGTAGCTGTAGTGCTTTCAATACCCTCTATAGCCTTTGAGTTCAGGCCATGGTTCCCTGAGAACTCCTCAGCCAATCACTGACCATGGCAAGGTACTAAGGCTGCCACTTCTGCCCAGTAAACATTCCTCTAACCAGTTTGCTCTGCCATTCCTATTGACTGGCCAGCACTTTCTTGGATATCTTTTCTGGTCTCAAGATTTTCCTACTGAATTCTGCATCCCCAGACCCCTTTCTTTCACAGGCATCTGCAGACTTTCCTTGCTCAACTCTTCTTCCTCCCTTCTTTACCTTTGTCAGATGTACCACTTCCTCTCCCTTGCTCCCATGAGGCCACTTGTACTCCTCTCCACCTCAGCATCTGCTTCTTGAAGGAAACAACTGACAACTCTGCTAAGTGTTTGAAGAAATTGAGATTCTTTAACTCACGCCCACCTGATGATGTCATGCCCACCAAATTTTAACATTCCTCTCAAATTCAGAAGTGGCCTTCCTCTGAAAATAAAAGCTCATTTCATTCTTAAGCATTTGTTCCAGCCCCAGCACATCCTACCTCTGTTCTGGGGGTGGCTGTGTGAAATTCTGTCCCTTTTTCCTGAAGGGAATCCTGAAGGGTCCTTATGCATGGACTACAAATCCCAGTCTCATGTCTTTGTCTTGTACATGAATCCTTAGCTCTCTTCCCAAAGGCCACATTGGATTTTGCCCATGAGTCATTTATAGCTACACAGCCCTCAAATTAATACATCTGTTGGCTAGAAACACTGTTGAGTTTTCAATCTCTCATCGTAGGAAGGCTTAAAAAAAAAAACAAAAAACTGCCAATTCTTTATGCTCAGTTTTAGTTGCAAGGCTGAGACTGGGAAAAGAAAAAAGCACATAGTATTTTTCTTTTCAAAAGTTTGTTCTTTAATGGAATATGTTGTTTGAAGGCTTTTGTCCAAATCTCTGGGGTCTATAGCAGTAAAGGATTTCTGGATTTCTCATCTCTTCTTGGTTTTCTGAAAATGCCGGGACATATAGTGGTTCTTATTTAGACTCTAACAACCTTGCCATCCTCTCCTTCCATTCCTGTGTGGTCTTTTCAGGAAAGGGTAATTGCCCTGTGGCTTCTCCACTACTATTCATTCACTCAACAAATATTTATTCAACGCCTACCTTGTGCCAGGCATTTTAATACATTTCATTTTATTAAACAAAATAAAAGTAAGGAGCAAAATTAAAGCAAAGCAGAATCATCATGTGAAATTTAAAACTTGATATCAGAGAGGTTTTTATTTTGTTTTACAGCAAGAGGTCAGTGGGAGGTTGTGTAACGTAGGTGGTAGGGCAAATGAACAGTTACATAATCTGTTGTTCTCTTAATTCTCTGCAGTGCGCAGTACCTTCGATGCTAAGATGCATCTGACTTCACCTATCCAAACCTGAGCTTCTACTCTACACTGTTCCAGGCCTTTCCACAAAATCCTCTGTTTTAGTGAATGACACCGCCATCCTCTTAGTTGCTTAGGTTAAAATCCTTCTCTTTTACAACCCATATCCAGTCCATCTGAAAATCCTATTGTCTCTACCTTCAAAAAGTATCCAGAATCCAACTTCAGCTTGTTGTATTTCCCACAACACTGTAGACCAAACCACCACCATTTCTCCTCTGGGTTAATGCAGTAACCTTCTGATTGGGTTTCCTGCTTCTGCTATCGCACCTACAGTTTACTCTCCTAGGTTTCCAGAGTGCTCCAATGGTCTCCCCATCACTAAGTAAAATCAGAAACAGAGCCCTTCCAGTGCCTTCGATGGCCTCCATGATCTGCCTTCACTCTCTCTGACCTTCTCTCCTATTTTTCTTCTTCTATTTGCTCTTGCCCCCCTGACCGCCCATCCTATTTCTGCCTTGGGGTCTCTACAGTGCTCATCCATCTTCCCCAAATGCTCTTCCCCCTAGAGATCTGCATGGCTTTCTCACTCAACTTTTGCATTTTACTCAGATTTTACCTTTTGTGTAATGTCTTCCCTAGCCACTCTAAACTTGAACTCACACTCTCACATTTTCCCCTACCCACACATTTACACCCATACATCGCTAGTTTATTTTTTCTTTAGCACTGATATCTACATACTATTTATTTTATAGATTTATCTCATCTTTTGGTGAGTAAGATTATAAGCTCCATGTAGACATGAATTTTTGCTTTGTTCAGTCCTGTATGCTAAATGTCTAGAACAGCTGATGTGTCTGTGTAAACACAACAATATTTGTTGATTGGAAATATAGCTTAGTGTTAGCGCACTTGCCTAGCATGTGCAAGGTCCTAGGTTCAATCTCCAGCACCACAAGAAAACAATAACAACAACAAAAACAACATTATCACCACCAACAACAACCCCCCCCCAATATTGGTTAAGTGAGTGAATCTAACATAATGTTAGCAAAATATTACTGATATTGTTATTGTTATTGCATTACAAGTTCAAATTATCTTTTGTTTTTAAACAAAATCAAAAGCAATGGTTTAGGTTATATTCATAATACCTTAATTTACATATCTATCTTTTAAATGGTCTCATATCCACCATACCTTTATTTAGAAATCCTATTACTTATTAACTTATTTATTTATTGTGCTAATAGGGATTGAACTCAGGGCCTTGCACTTGCTAGGAAGCTCTCTACTACTTGAGCCACACCATCATCCTCCTCCCCAGACCTTTTGCTTTGGGTTTGTTTTTCTCATGCTAACTTTGCCCAGTCTGGCCTCCAGCCCAGATCTTCATCCAAGTAACCGGGATTATGGGAACGCTGAAGGTCTCTGTGGAAGGAGATTGCACAATTCTTTGTTATGCCACATCTAATTCTCATCATCAAAACCTTTTTTTATTCCAACCCATTTATGACCTTCAGGCCCCAATTTAAACTCATTTCCTCATATTTGACTTTAATTAGAATGGGTAGAATTGGCATCTTTGTGAATTCTTCTCTTTTCCAAATTGAGTCACTCTGATTCCTTAACTCTTCTCTAAGGTTGGGTTTGACACCTCTTTAGTCAGCAGCCCTATGACTCTTCTGTCAAGGATATTCAACATCTACATCCTTTCTAGTGAGGAACTTTTTCTTCACAAACACACCTTGTTATTTTATTTTATTTTATCTATTTTATTTTTTGAGACAGTGTCATCTTATGTAGCCCAGACTGCTCAAACTCACAATCCACCCACCTCAGCCTACCAAGTGCCACCTCACCCAGCTACAAACTTGCCTTATAATTAGCAAAATGAGTACAAGTTGCTTTATATCAATTAGGAATTGCACATAAAAGCCATGCCAAAAGTACACAAATACACATCAAGTAAACAGCTCTGTCTATACTCCCACTACCCTTGCTGACTGCCTGTCCTCTGTTGACCTGATTTTTATGGTGGCCACTTTAATCATCTCCTTGTCTGGTTACGATCACTTCAAGCTTTCCTTCACACTGACCACAATTATCTCAGAAAAAAATCTAGATTCTTCAGTGTGGCTTGGACTTTTTTGATGTGGGGTGTTTGTCTCCCCATCTAGCCTAACTTATTACTTACTACTCCCGGGTTGTGCAGTTTGATTCTGCTTCCTGAACAATCTGGAGTTTCCTGAGTATCCATGACCTCCTCATTCCTTGTTTGTGTATGATGTTCCCTTTGCTTAGACTGATTGAACTACCTAACATCTTGAGGAAAGGGTCTTTGAGGGACACTATAGAACACCCATGTGCCTCATCTCAGGTCTGAATAAATTGAAAAGTAAAGTGAACAGTGAGGGGATTAGGAGATCAAAATTGCACTTGCATAAAGACTGGAGCCCACATGGGAGGTCACACCTGTGAATCCAGTGGGGCTGCTAATGAAGGACCCCAAACTTGGGTAGCTTACCAGCCTACTGTGGCAGTGCAGAGTGGGAATAAACCTTCCAGAACTGCTGATGGGACCCCACAGAGGTGCTGTACACACTGGGGGGAGGATCCAAAGAGAAGGAAGAGAGAAGTTGAACCTAGAAAGCTGGTGATCTTTTGCAAACTCACATTTGGTCCACCATCTTATTTTCACCAGAGCAGAGTAAGGAAGGTGACAGGGAGAGGAATGTGCTTTTAAAATCCTGCCAGATGCAAATGAACTAAACAGAACTTTTTCAAAAGAAGAAACTCAAATTGCAGAAAAACACATGAAAAAATGCTCACCATTCCTAGCAATAAAGAAAATGTAAATCAAAACCACACTAAGATTCCACCTCACCCCTGTTAGAATAGCCATCATTAGCAACACCACTAACAACAGGTGTTGGCGAGGATGTGGGGAAAAAGGAACCCTCTTACACTCCTGGTGGGAATGTAAACTAGTACAACCACTCTGGAAAAAAATTTGGAGGCTACTTAAGAAGCTAAACATTGATCAACCATTTGATCCAGCAATACCACTCTTAGGGATATACCCAAAAGAAAGTGACACAGGTTACTCCAGAGGCACCTGCACACCCATGTTTATTGCAGCACTATTTACAATAGCCAAGTTATGGAAACAGCCAAGATGCCCCACTACTGATGAATGGATTAAGAAAATATGGTATTTATACACAATGGAATTTTATGCAGCCAAGAAGAAGAACAAAATGTTATCATTCGCAGGTAAATGGATGGAATTGGAGAACATCATTCTGAATGAGGTTAGCCTGGCCCAAAAGACCAAAAATTGTATGTTTTCCCTCATATGTGGAAATTAGATCAAGGGCAAACACAACAAGGGGATTGGACTTTGATCATATGATAAAGCAAGAACACACAAGGAAGGTATGAGGATAGGTAAAACACCCAAAAAACTAGATAGCCTTTGTTGCCTCAATGCAGAGAAACTAAAGCAGATACTTTAAAGCAACTGAGGCCAATAGGAAAAGGGGACCAGGAACTAGAGAAAAGGTTAGATCAAGAAGAATTAACCTAGAAGGTAACACACATGCACAGGAAATCAATGTGAGTCAATTCCCTGTATAGCTATCCTTATCTCAACTAGCAAAAACCCTTGGTCCTTCCTATTATTGCCTATACTCTCTCTTCAACAAAACTAGAGATAAGGGCAAAATAGTTTCTGCCTGGTAGCGAGGGGTTGGGGGGGCAAGGGAGGGGGTAAGAGAGGGGGCAAGGGGAAGGGGGGAGAAATGACCCAAACATTGTATGCAATTATATGAATATAATGAAAAATAAATAAAATCCTGCCAGATGGACACCAGAAGTAGGAGGAAGACAATCCAACATTCTTTAGGCCTCAATCCATTGCTTGCTCCTCTGTGTATCCTTGCCTAACTTTGGCTGACAGACTCAAAAGGGCTTTCCCCTAGTCAGTGGTTCTCACCAGCGATACTTTTCCACCCAGGGGAAATTTAGCAGTGTCTGGAAGCATTTTTGGTTATTTCAACTGAGAGAGGGGCTGCCTCCAGCATCGAGTTGGTAGAGGCGAGGGATGCTGCTGAATATACAAAACATAACCTTTGATAAAGAATCATCTGGGTGGGCCTAGTGGCACGTAACTATAAACCTAATCACTGGGGAGGCTGAGACAGAAGGATCACAAGTTTAAGGCCAATTGGGTCTACTTAGAGAGACTTTGTCTCAAAAAAAAAAGAATCATCTGGCTCAAAGCATCAATAGTGCCAAGGCTAAAAACCTTGCCCCAGGCATATTGACTTACTATACTCTGCCATCCCTACCTCTTCAAAGCCCCAGAAGGCAGGGATTGTGTTGCAATTTTGGATTTCCAGCACCAGTGGATGATCAATATAGATTTGTTGAAGGACTGAAAGAATGAATGACGTCATAAACATTAAAATAATAGGGAAAACAGCTAACCCTTTAGATGTCATAGAGACCATTTGTACCTTAGGGCTGCTAATATGGAGACTGAATTCATAAGGTCAAGAAACTTCTAAAACTGCATGTAAAATGATGTATGCTCATATTTGCATTATTCTGAGTAGAGGGCCTAGGTTTTATCAGATTCTCAAAGAAGTCTATTACTCCAATAATGATTTTTATAAAAAACATAGATACCTGTTTAAAATCATACCTTGAAAATTAGGACATTGACACCCCCACACACCCTTTCTAGGAGATGTTTGGTCACACTTGTCTGCCATGAAAGGATCACCTAGTGATTCGGGCTCTAACTCAAATTAAGAACCACAGTGCTTGTTTTATGCCCTGAGCATCCTGCCTTTGACTTTTCCATTGTCATGTTACCCTTCATGACCCGTAGGTCACATTTGCTGTGCTGATGTACAAATTCTGTATCCTGAGCATTTCCTTATTCAATTTTATTCCTTTTTATTTCTAATTATCAATTCAATTGGCCAGGACCACATTACATTTTCATAGGAACATTAGAAAATGTCTGCCTGATATAGCAGGAAAAGGCATTTCATATTTCTACCTGGTTAACCCTTGAAGTTCAGAATAGGCTTCTTTGCCTACCTACAAATGAACACAAAGGATCTCTCGTGAGAAAGAGGAAAGAGCTCTCAAACTTCACCCCCTTTTGTCATTTTGAACATTCAACAACTATGCAATCTTCAGTTAAATGCTTTTCATCTCTAAAAAGAGGTTTCCTCCCCTGGAAAAAAGTAAATAATGGTGACCACTTTATAGGGTGAATGTAGGATAATTAGCAATTGCTTGAACCCTAATAAGCTCTATAAGTATTGACATTTGAATATTTCAACAGGATTATTTTGAAGAACAGCAATACTCCAGCCACATAATAATATAATAACAGGTTATATATTTTTAATCTCTTGGGAAATTAATAAATAAAAAGCTGAGCTTTCTCTCTCTCTCTACTTTAGATTAAACATATTGACATTTCTTCTTGCAATTTTACCATTGAACAAGGGAGGAGCTTGGGGTTTAATTTCATGTTGGCAAACTACTAATCAAAATTGCTGCTTAATCACCCCATTCTCCAATTAATCTGTGCAGAGAAGGTTTAGTAAGTGGAGTGGATACATTTTCAGCTAAATTAATTTGAGTTATATCTTATTTTTGCAAGTTACTTTTCAGCCCTTGAGGTTATTGGTCCTTTAAGGCTATAAAGGAGTAACATGATGGGTGGGTGCTAACTGCTGAGAAGGAAAAAATAAAAGGCACAAACCTGCTCACTGCCTTCATTGATTTCACTAGTGGTTAGACATAAAAATAAACTCTTCCAGTAAAGGCTAAAGGCTTTAAAACAAGCTTGCCTGGCTTCGTGGCTCTTTCGGAGTGTGTATGTGTGTGTGTGTGTGTGTGTGTGTGTGTGTGTGTGTGTGCATCCTATCTTTGGGACTTATGGAGAAATTTGTATAAACAATTAGATAACTAGACATTTTTTTTCCTTTGGACTTTAGAAGTACAATTATGTTCAGTATACCCTTGAGCCTTTGGCTCTATGCAAGTCATCTGTCTTACTTTATTTTCAATTTTAACCCAATGCCCATTCTAATAGCTTAATTAAAACACTTAATTTGTTTAATTATGTCTTTGGGTATGCACATACTTTTGAAAACTGTGTTAATATGTGTATTGCTTTGATCACTCAGCACAATGTTTTTAAGATCTATTCATGGTGTTATACATACAAGTAGTATATTGCTTCTAACTACTGCAAGGAATTCTAACTGATACACATATACTATATTTTATTTATACATTCTCCCAGTCGTTGGTCCTCACTTGCCTGTCCCCAACTCACTCTTACCACACACCAGCTCATGTGAACATCCTCTTTTGTGATTATTTTCCGATCTGTGAAAATATTTTCCGGGGTATAAATTCAGGAGTGGGACTGCTAGGTCATCAATAGAGAAAAAACATACCTCTATAAAATTTATATACCTTATCCCATATATATTTTCTAATGTAAGAAGTAACATGTTCCTCTTCAGAATGGCCATTCCTACTTCCATTTCTACCAGCAACACTCTAAGTTTCCTGTTTCCACCCAAATCTCACCAACACCTGACATGGTCCTATTTCTAATGTGATCTCTCTGATCAGTAAACTATGATATTTCATTATTGTCTTACTGAGGATAAGTACTGAGGTTGAGCATTTCTTCATAAACCCATTAGCTCTTTGAAATTTCCATTTATGCATCACTTCTGCAGTCATGGGAAGTTTTTGTTCTTTATTTTTAAAAAATTGATTGGGCATCTCTGTTTACTCTAGGGTTAGCGCTAGCACATATTTTCATCCAATAACCTCTGTGTTGGCTTCACCTTGGTGCCCTTCACTGAAAGGAAATTCTTAAATTTTTTTTTCTTTTATTATTCATATGTGCATACAAGGCTTGGTTCATTTCTCCCCCCTGCCCCCACCCCCTCCCTTACCACCCACTCCCCCACCTCCCTCTCCCCTCCACCCCCTCAATACCCAGCAGAAACTATTTTGCCCTTATTCTAATTTTGTTGTAGAGAGAGTATAAGCAATAATAGGAAGGAACAAGGGTTTTTGCTGGTTGAGATAAGGATAGCTATACAGGACAGTGACTCACATTGATTTCCTGTGCATGGGAAATTCTTAAATTTTATAGTCACAACCATCTGTTTGGGACAGTGTTGTTCCTGTTTCAACTGAAGAAATAATTCTCAGGATGAAATTACAAAATATTCCTATACATTTGATATTGTTAGACTTAGAGTTTTACCTTGCACTTTTTGGTCCCTTTTTTTTTTCCACCCTGACAGTTCTGGGGTTTGAATTCAGGGTCTCATGCTTGCCAGGCATATGTTGTTCCACTTGGGCCACTCTGCCATCCCTTTTTGTGTTGATTATTTTTGAGATGGTGTCTCACTTTATGCCCGGGCTGGCCTGGACCACAATCCTCCTATTTGT
Source organism: Castor canadensis (assembly GCF_047511655.1). Taxonomy (NCBI): domain Eukaryota; kingdom Metazoa; phylum Chordata; class Mammalia; order Rodentia; family Castoridae; genus Castor; species Castor canadensis. The sequence goes on from NC_133387.1 coordinate 46,444,871, forward strand.
GCTTCCCCAAGTAGCTAAGACAACAGGTGACCCATCACCTTGACCAGCCATTGACATGGGGTCTTGTGAACTTTTTGCCCTGGCTGGCCTCAACCCACTATCCTCCCAATCTCCACACTGCAGGGAAGATTACAGGCTTAGCCACACTTTTTGGTCTTTAACTTATTTGGAGTTCACTGTTATATACGTTGTAAAATGGAGAGTTATTTTGCTTTTCTCTGTGTGGAAAGTCAGCTGAGCCAGTATTATGGATTAAAAATTTGTTTTTCTTCACTGATTTGTTATGCTTCTGCAATGAGATGCCAGGCTTCATATGCACAAGGATCTGTTTATAAGTTCTCTGTCTCTCTAGTCTCAGTGATCTATTTGTTTTTGCATTACTATAAGTCAGTAGCAAGTCTAAGTTAATCATCCTACTTTGCTCTTCATTTTTCAAAGATTATCCTAGCAATTTGGGGACATCTACTCTTCCATATAAATCATATTCAGGTGACTTAATTCCTTAAAAAAATTCTGCTAGAATTTAATTAATATTTGAGGTAAATATTGAAAAATTTACTGTGCCATGCAATAAACATTTTATCTCTCTACTTACTCAGATTTTATTTTAACTTTCTTTTTCTCTTTTCTTTCTTTTTCTTTCTTTTTTTTTTTTTTTTTTTTTTTTGGTGTTACCAGAGTTTGCACTTGCAAAGCAGGTGCTCTACTTCTTGAGCCATACCTCTAATCCATCTACACTTTTAATAGAGTTTGGATATCTTTCACAAAGTTTTTTATATTGTATACATAAGTTAGTTCCTAGGAACTATTTTTGACTATTTCTGTAGATACCTTCATTCTATTAATGTTATTAGCAAAAATATTGCTGGTTAAAAATTTTAGGGCTGGGGGGCATGCCTCAAGTACTAGAGTGATTGCCTGGTGTGCACAAGACTGTGAGTTCAATCCCTATCACCATCCCAAAAAGTGGTTTTTATAGCCATGAAAAAATGGCACTTATTGGTTTCTGTGTATTTGTTTCTCTTCTCTCTCTCTCTCTCCCTCTTTTGACAAGATCTCACTATATTACTCAGAGTGGTTTTGAACTTGTGGGTTCAAGCAATTCCCTCAACCTCCTGAGGAGTTGGAACTACAAGTGTACCACCACCACCCTGTGCCTAACTTTACTTTGTCTTTTAAATATTATTGTTTGGCCAGCACTTCTGTCATCATATCAAGTAATCATGATTATAGTGGTCAGTCTTCAAAGTCTCTTTATTATACTATATTGACTATCTTTAATTGATAGGCTTTCTCTGGGAGGAAAAGTCTCCTATAACAGTTTTTTTTCTTAAAAAAATAATTTTTATCAAATTTTTCCCACAGCTAAAAGTCTGAGGCTATTCCTTTAATCCCTTAATGTGTAGATTTTCTAATGTTAATTCACCTTTGAATTCCTGAGATAAAATCGTTCTTAAAATACAGGTAGATGGCCCTCACTATAGTTTGGATGTGTAGTGTCTCACAAAGTCCTGTGATAAGGTTTGCTCACCAAGTTGGCACTACTGGGAAGTGGTGGAAATTTTAAGAGTGGGCCTAGTTTGAGGTCTCTAGATTGTCTAGGGGATGTCGTGTCTTGGCTCTGAGGAGAGTAGTTTGGTTACACTATGCAGCCCAATCACGAAGTGCTTCTGTCACAGACCCCTAGCAACAGAGCCACCCTATCATGGGCTGAAACCTCTGAAACAGTGAATCAAAATAAAACTTTTCTTTTTATAAATTGATTATCTTAGGTATTTGTTATAATGATACAAAACTAGTATATTCCCCAACTTATTCAACTTACATTTTTTCACATTTATGATGGTGCAAAAGTGATATGTCTTCAGTAGAAACTATATTTTGAACTTTGAATTTTATTTTTCTCAGGCTGATGATATACAATTTGATATTCTTTTGTGATTCTGCACAACCGCAGTGAGGCAGCTACCAGGCATCCACACGATCATCAGGGTGAACAGTGGATGCTGTACCATAGTCTGAGTGGCTAACCTATGATAGGTAAAGTGCGTTACAATGGCTCTGTCAAGACATAATCCCATGCATGCTGAGGAGCATCTGTAGCCACTAACTAATCATTTCATTTAGATTTTTCAAATCTGTGCTTATAAGTGAAGTGTACCTAACTTTTTTTTTTTTAACTATTTTCATCTGGGTTTGAAACTAAGGTTTTATGGTTTTAGAAAATTACTTTAAAAGCTTTCCCTCTTTTTCTGTTTTCTGGAATAACTCACGTAAAGTTTAACAGTTCTTTAATAATTTGGCAAAACTCAATTGTAAAACTAAAAACGCTCTGGTTACCATAAAAATTTAATTGTATTAGTCTATTAAACTTTTCTATTTCTTCTTGTGCCAATAATACACTTTTTTTCTCAAAATGTATACATTTTAGCTAGCTTTTTAAAAAGGTTTTACTTTATTATTACCTTCATTTTTTTTAATTGTTTTAGACAGGGTCTCCCTATGTAGCTCAGACTAGCTTTGAACTCAGGGTCCTCATGCCTCAGCCTCCTGCGTGCTGGAATTATAGATGTATGTCATCCCCTTTTTCTTTGGGTTTTCTTTCTTATCGCTTTTCTAGCTTCCTCAGTTGAATTCTCAGTTCACCTATTTTCAGACTTTCTTGTTTTCTCATAATTTTTTTTGTCTCTATATTCCATATTTGCTACATTTTGTTTGCCTACTATCTCCCGATTGATGAGAGAGGAAGTCCTCTGCCCTAAGTAGCATGAGTTGGCCAAACATAGGAAGCTGACATTGGACAGAAGAGATGAAAGCAATACATTAGTCATGTAATTACAGTGTGGGGGAAGGGTCATGTAGGACCAAAAAGGGTTGCACCAGGGAACAGAGCAATTATGCAGAGCTGTGGGAGATGAGACAGACTTGCAGTAGTAAGAGGTAAGGTGACTCCAGGGTTCCTGCAGGGCCAAGTGATTTGCTTTCTTGAATAGTTCTGTGGGCTGCCAGGGAAGTGAAACTCACTTGGCTGAAGACCAGATGAGATCCACGATCAGCTGGTCCAGCTGACTGAAGAGCCAGTTCCCTGAGGAACTTCTCACTTAGTGGTAGCATCACATCTGGAGAAAACAGAGATGGGTAGCCCTTTTGAGGTTTCCTGTTTCAGTTGTCAAGGTAGCACATAAATACTGAATCTTAATATCAAGCCCCACATTATAAGTTATATCAGAAATTTTGATATGTAGTTATTTTAAGGTGTTCTATGAATTTCCTTATGATTGACTCTTTAATCTTAAGGTTAGTTTTATGTAAGTATACATAAACACACACAGCGGGGAGGAAGGGGGAGAGAGAGAGACAGAGAGAGAAAAAATAGAATTTTCCATCCATAGAATACATTTTGCATTTTTAACATCCAGATTTATTTCATATGGCCAGTAAATGTAGTTTTTGTGACATGTTTTGAATTTTTGATGATATGGAAGGTTACTTAGGTAGTTTGAAGTTATATATTTCATAGCGTTATTTTTCAATGATACTTTTTAAAACTGATACTTTTGTCTATAATCTTATGAGCTAATATCTACAACTACTATCTTCTTCCTTCTGGAAAAAAAAAAAACACAGGTAACTTAGCATGCACTCACTTTTTTCTGGTCACCCTCTCCTGGACATTTGGGATCACATACAACTTTAGTTTGGGAGTTGTATTAATTAGATATATCATGCTTCTCCCTATCCTTGCTCTGTAATATGAAATCAAACTTTACTTCCTATATATCTTATGTCATTCTCTAAGAACTGTTTATCTTGCTGCTAGAAATATTTGTCCAAAGGCATATTTGAAGAGAATCTTGCTGGATGTGGGGTGGATACCTTTAATCCCAGCACTCAGGAAGTTTGAAACTGGAGGATTGTGAGTTCAAAGCCAGACTGGGCTACGTAGTAAAATTATGCCTCAAAAAAAAGAGGTGGGGGGGAAATCCCATGTTATAAACGTTCTCAGTCTTATATCACCAAGAATACCATAAAACACCAAGTTCAAAGATATTTTTCTTTAAGACTTTGTATTCATCAATAACATGAGACTCTAGTGTGTTCTTCATCTAGAGCTGCTGCTGAGAAATTTAACAATACTTAACACAGAATGCTTGCTATGTACAAGAGGTGACCTAATAATTTACATATACTACCTCATTTTATTTTATGATGGCAATCTCATTCTTGTTCATTTGTAATTATAATCCCTACCCTGTCCTCCTAGACCCCTGCCATTATGAAAGCTTGTAGAATTTTTCTTTTCTTGTTGATGGGCTTAAATGTTAGTCTGCTAGGCTTAGGTGTGATTTTCTTTTTTCATCCATTCAATTTACCAGACCATGAGACTTTTTTGATCTAAGGTCTCATATAATTCTTTAATTCTAAAAACTTTTGTTTAATATGGTTCAAATATTTCCTTTCCTCTATTCAGTTAGTCCCTCTTTTGAAGACTACCGTTATACAAGTCTTGACTTTATTTTCCTTAACTTCATCTTCAGATATATTAGTTCTTTATTTCAGCTCATATACTTTGCTGCCTCATTTTTTTCACTGATCCATTCTTATTATGATTTGTCCCCTTGTGTTCCTAATTATTTCCCTTATTTCCTTGAGGACTTTTATTGTGTCTTTTAAATTTTTTGTTCTATCTGGTACATTAATAGTGCCTCATCTAGTACAGATTGTTCAGTTTGTCTTAGTGCTTGCACCCCAGAGAATCACTACCTTGGCTGACAACGTTTCCAAACTGAAACAGCAAAAGTCTAGGCTCTATCTCTACCCATCACAGTATACTTGATATTGGGGAAGGAATGCTCCTTAAGGAAGAATGCCTTTGGTTTTACAACTTACCTTCTGTCACTCATTCTACTGTTCTCCCACCACCTACTAGGCAGCCTGCACTGAAACATTCCTATATAACTTGGCTGATGGAAATCTTTTCCAAGAACTTCCTCTCTGAATCACTATTCCTTGGGGTATTGAAAGTGGAAGAGGAGAGGGAGGATAGAATGCTTAGGCACTGGCAGGAGCTCCCACACTCGTTCTATTGCTCTTTTCCCAAGCTCTGTCCCAGTGACTCTGATCCAAAGCACACGGTTGCTGTCTGCTCTGTAATGTCAGAACCCCCATTTGGGCAACACCCTTTATTGCCCCAAGAACTTCTTACAGTTTCCATGTCAGGCTCTCAAATTCCTTAAACAGTTTATCCTCCTTTTGACACACAAGGGGTTGATTAGGGGAAACTCAGCATTAGTTCACTGGTTTAAAGGAATTCCTAGCTGTCTACCAGTTCTTGCATATAAAATAAACTAAGAAAATATGTCTGCCAAAAAATCTGTTTAGACCAAGTCTGTCTCCCAGAAATTTTAGCTCAACAATGATAAAAAAGAAAATTTCATAGATGTGATATGGAAGTTTTATGCCAATATTTGAGAAAGAAGAAAGCACATAGCTAGGGCCAAATGATAAGACAGGCTTTAACAAGTTCATATACCTCAGTCATATATTTGTTGACCTCCAGAGACCCTGTAGAAAAATTTTCATTCTTTCCTTCTTTCTTTTCTCTTTCTTTCTCCCTCTCTTCTCTCCTTTGTCCCCCTCCCTCTCCCTCTGCATGTAAAATAGTCAGCAGTTGTTTGGCCACAGCAATGTGAATCCACATAGGGGGGCACAAGTTTATAGCAGGAAGTTTGGTGGAAGGGCAAAGGGAACCACTTTCCACCTTGGTCCAAGGATTATGTCTAGACAAGGATGACTGATTTGAGTTTAAAATTAAAATGTTACATTGCAATTTTTCCAACAACAAAAGGTGCTTCTTATGAGCAAAACACAGTAAGTTTTTTCTTTACTCTTTTAATTATAATGTCCCTTCTGGTTTCTACCATTAATGTGCTTCTCGCCAGAAGCATGCCAAATAATTGAATAAAGACAGCCAGTTTAGTCACTCGAAATTACCTGTAGTCTACAGAAAAAAAAAAAAGCTGCAGTCAATTTTTATTTTCTCCCAAAGTAAAAATGTACAGGGAACTATTCAGAAAATGTTGTTTTATTTGCATTCCACATTTATGTAAATCCACAAGAATAAGTGGTTTTCAGTGACATCATCCCCTGCTTTGGAAGTAGATAATTAACTGACGGGTACACTTTCTAAAAGAAGGATTTCACCAAATAAGGAGCTTTGAGAATGCAAATGTGAAAAGCAAGTAGCACACACAATGAATAGAAAAATAAATTTACCCCCAAAAGGGAAAGAATGTATCTAAGGGACTGTGTTTTAGGAATAATAATGTTACTTCTTTACTTCAGATGTTCTTATTCAGATATTTCCAATGGAATTATAAAGAAAAATGGTTTTCAACCCCAGTCCAACTGATGAATTTCAAACAGGAATTAGAGAGACCAATAATCTTGGCTTCTTCTGAGACCCCCACCTGGAATCACTCCTCACCTTCCATCTAGACTTTTCCATGGCCAGCCAAGAAAATGAAATCATCTCTCTATTACTGATCATATGATTCTCCCTAGGTTTCAAAATGCACCAAATAGCAGGGACAGATCCTGGAGGCAGACAGCAGATCAACGAATTGTCTGTCAAGACAGAATAAAGCACGAGGGACTGTTTATGATAATGGGAGCAATTTTTCCTAGAGTTACACAAAACTGGAATCCAAAGCTTTATGAGCAATTTGGCAATAATGATCTACTGATTCATCTTTGCCTTTGGCCAACACATATATCTATGTCTCCCCTTTCTTGACAAAACAGCCGAGAAAGTTAACAGTTTAGTTACCTCAAATGTCCCTTAAGCTTTAATTCCACTGGATTTTTATTTCAATGCACTCTCATTTCTAAGCTCTTAATTGGTCCACTTATATCACTTTTGTTTCTGTTTTTTGCCCACATTTCCTTATCCTCTGCAAACTGGTGTTCCAGTTTCCTTCCTCCTTCCACAAACCTCCCCACACATGTACAGACTTAAGCCCACTGTACTCAAAAGACTTAAGCCCACTGTGCTCAAAAGTCCCTAAAGACTTCTCTCCTAAATAATCTAATTACTCCATCATCTTTTGCATGATGCATCTATAATACTTGATACTGTTGAATATACACTATACATCCTAAGATAATACCTGCCATTTAGAAAGAGTTAACTGTATGCCATGCACATTATTAAGCATTTTGGATGCATTAATCTTTACATATTTCAAATAAACATATAAGCTAAGGATCTTTATTACAACCATTTAAAAATAAAGTAGCAAAGTTGGAGGGGCTACAAAATTGCTCAAGGTTCCTAGTAGGGAGGAAGGACTCTATTCTAGATTGTGTTGACTCTAAGTCAGCACTCTACCCTGATACTCCTACTGCACACGATATGCTTTGGTCTGTTCACATTTATGACCTCATTTTCCTCTGGATCCCCCACTACTCCTCCCCACACACATCATTTGGGACATTTTCAGGCCCCAGCCTTCACCATGTACTCTCCCTCTTCACTCTTCTTCAGTCTTCATCTAGAGTTGTATCAGGTAGTTCAGGATGTCATAACAAAATACCTTAGATTGGAAGGCTTAAACAACAGTTTTTGTATTTTCTCACAGTTCTTGAGTCTGGAAATCTGAAATCAGAATGCCATGAGGGTCAGAATTTAGGGCTTCCTGGTCTGCAGACTGTCACCTTTACATGGCTTTTCCTTCCTCTGTGCATGCAGGGAGAAACATCTCTGGTATCCTTTCCTTTTCTTATAAAGTCACGAATTCTATTAGATTAAGATCCCACCCTTATGGCCTCATTTAACTTTAATATCTTCTAAAAGTTCTATCTCCAAACACAGTCACATTGCAGTTTAAGGAATTTGGGGTATATGATTTAGTTCATAGCAAGTCGTGACTAAAAATATCCTCTCTGTCCTCTAACTCAAAATCCTTTTCCTTATCTTTAACTTCTTACTACACAACCTTCTCAGATATTCACCATGTATTAAAATTCAACAAATCAAAAATTTAGACTCATAGAAATATAATTATTCCTCTCACTTCACAGTGTAAAACTTGGTGTAATTTTTTAAACTATCTCTCACTTAACCCCAGTATCTGTTATCACCAAAGAACTATTAATTTGTACTCCAAAGTATGATTATTCCCTTCTTTCTATACTCTGTCGCATCCTTATCCCCTGTAACAGTTACTATTGTAGAGTAACAAAAGAATCCAAATGCAATCTCGTAACAGTTGTTAGTATTTGCTCTGTTTGTGGGATGACTGGGTTAGTTGATCAAGACTGAATTTAGCTGGGGCTCAACAGTTTCTCTGCTCTCTCTCACTACAAATTAGCCCACACAGGTTCTTCTCTTGGTGATGGCAAAAACAAGCCCCGTCCCACGAATGCACAGTGCTTTTTGAGTTTTTGTTTATGTCATCTTCACTCACATTTTATTAACCAAAGTAAACCACATTGCCAAGTCCAGAGCCAAGGGTTGGAAGGTATGGGGTGAGAGAGAAAAGAGTACATATTTGAAATGGCAATTTTTCCTACCACATCCACTTATTTATATATTACAGCCATCAACCTCTCAGTAGCTTTTGGAGACTATAATATCATCCTTGTCCAATGTTTCCTATATACATTTCCTTAAACATTACTTTTGAGCTGGGAGCCTGTAATCCCAGCACTTGGGAGATGGAGATAAGAAGTTTTGTGAGTTGGAGGCTAGTCTAAACTATATAAAAAAGATCCTACTTCAAAACAACAACAACAAATGTATAAGTGTGTGTGTATACAAAAAATCCCAAACTCCCCTACATTTTTATCATGTCATTCATCTGTTCTAAAATCATGAATGGATCACTGTTTCTAACTATAATCATGTTTAAAGTCTTCTACTTTCAAGACCAGAATTTGACCATTCATTTACTCAGCACACATCCTCCATTCTAATCAAGCCACACTCTTCAATAGCTCATGAAAAGCCTTTATTCATTCTCATCTTGTTACCTTTGTTCGTTCAATTTCTCTCATCCCAGATGCTCCCTTCTCTCCCTAGTCTTAACTACTTCTGTTCCATAAAATTTCCTTTTGTAATTTTCCCTAACTTATCTCCCTTTTATGACATTGATCAAAGTATAAGTTCTCATGGAGGGAAGTTCATCGTTCATTTATTCATTTGAGAAAGTTTTTACTGAAAGTCAGCTTGCACTAAATGTTGGGGATAACACAATGAAAAGAACTCAGTCCATATCAACATGGGATTTAGTCCTGATTTACAGGACTATGGGAAGATACTCGGAGAGCAAGTTGTCTGTCTTTGTGAGGAATGAGTTATTCTGGTGAAAAACAGATAAGTGGAAAAGGAATTAATGGAAAACATTCAGGGCAGAAGGAGCAAAGACAGGAAAGAAAGAATCAGAGTGTCTGGAGAGCTGCCCACGTTTCAGAATGACCAGAGCACTCCATGTGGCACAGAGAGGAAAGAGGAAAGGTTAGAGAAGAATGCTGTGTATAGGAAGTCTGAAATAAGCCATGTGTGGTGGTGAACTCCTATAATCCCAGCTACTTGGAAGGCAGAGGCAGGAGACAAGGAAAGCCCAGGCAAGCTTAGATTCTATCTCAAAAACAAAATGAGGATGTAGCTCAAGTGGTAGAATGCCTATCATGCTTAACGCACTGGGTTCAATTCCCAATACCACAAAAACAAATAAAAAACATAGGAAGTCTGAAACTCACATTGAGGGAAGTAGAGAACTAGTTAGTATGTTTAAACAGGAGCTGACATTTAGAAGTGGATTTAAGTGAATTAGGGACTTAGCTATTAAATGAAATAGGTACATGAGCAAGAAAAACACCCGGTGTACTTGGGTTTGTGGTATAGGCAAAGTAAATAGCGGTGCTACTAACTTGGGGAGCCTAAGAGAGAGGCTGAAAGAAGTAGAGAAGGGAAGGTTAGGGCAGGACAGGATGAACATGTAGGTGATGAAGGGAGGGAAGAAGTCATACTTTGATGCTAATTAAAGAATGACACTTGTTTCAGATATCACCAAGCAGATAGGTAAGGAGGATCTTCCAGCATTCCTGAAGTCACTCTACATGGGTGACCACCTATCCCACTGTTTAGTAGAAGTAGTTTTAAACCAGGTTTGGCCTGGGAGGATCTGAGATCCAATAGCAGTACACTTGTAGTTACCATTGGTTGGGTGCAAAGATAAGACCATAAGCCTCTACGAGTTCTCTCCATATTGGAGTTAGAAAAGTGATAGTTAACAATAATTTCTCATTCCATCATTTGCATTGGTGGGATTTCTGACAGACATAGTTCATTCCTGCTCATTTCATGATGCCAGACTGATAATGCTCTGCTCAGCAAGAAATTAAAGAACCCAGTTCAAAAAAGTTAAGTGGGCTTTGCATTTAAAATTTTTTATAGTCCTTTTAATGAAATTAAAATTAATATTTGTTTTATATATCTTGAGAATTAGAATTTCCTTTGCTGAAAGAATGATCAAAATACACATTGAATCTTAAAACTGATAGCAGGTTTCAATGGTTTTTATATTAATATTAGTGATGTTGGAAGTTTTGTCCCAAAGGAAAGTGTACGATAGGAATAACAGCTACCGTTCTCAAAGGAGAGGACAATACACTTACTAGATGGTATGCAATGTGTTCAATTCTAGGAAGATCATCAACTCAAGGCCCTTAACAATCCAAAAGGCTGTTGGATCACCTACCGCTGCTCCACCTCCAACTAGGGTAAGATTCTTCTCTGGTATGTTCTTAAGGACTCTGTTCAGTCTAGTTTTAAAGGTTGAAGCTTAGAAGCTTTAATCACCTCCTTTAGAAGACTCTTCCCTACCATCATAGGAAGTATGTCCTTAAGGGAAATTCACTGATACTTAACCCATATTTTACTTGTTATAATTTCCTATTACCCTAATTAATACCTTTCTCTGAGTTGTTCCTTGTGACTCATCCACTATGTATCACCTCTTCCTCTGCGGTGTTTTTGCTGTTCAGATCCCTTACATGTGGACAGTTATCCTGCGTCTCTAGTCAGTCTTAATAGTTAGGAAATGTTTAAGCCTGTAGTACTAATAAATCAGCTCAACATATAATTAGAGGCTTAACTCTGTGAAGAGAAGATGTAACCCATTTGTTAATAATATCACTTAGGTCTTTTGAAAACATTCTTGCCTAAAATGACTGAGTCAAATTAGCAACTAGCCTTAAACAAAATGTCAAGATAATGGCATTTTAGGACACTATGCGCCCAATTCCTTTACCAAAAGTACAGAGCTAGAAACACTCTACAGTTTCCTGCCAGCTATTCTCAAGGCAAGTTGACTCTTACCTTTTCCAAAGTTAATTAAAATTCAGACTGCATTAACTTCACCAATGCGCTGGAAGCATTCATTTCATCTCCCAAATCCTACTCATAGATAACTATGCCAAGGCTAAGAGTAGTTTATTAACACGCCCAATACCACACAGCGGGAAGTGACAGGCTTGCAATGCACTGCTAGGACTTGACTCCAAATCTGGAGGTCTTGAAATGCTGATTGCCTTGTTAGGAGGGGTAAGATTACGACTTAGTGTATTTGAATCTCTCCACCACACCATAAGGCCTTAGCAAAATACCTGCTTCCTATTTTTTATATATTACCCATAAAGCAGACAGGTATTAAGAATGAGCATGTTTATGGATGCACTTTATGAGTCACAGAATTCACACTCTCCACTTCGTGCCTCCTGGCTCAACCTACTTCATAACACCCTTTTCTAGTTTTGTACACACGACTACTTTCCCCACTAGCCCTAACACAACTGGATACCCAATTAATATACTAGCCCAGGATGAGAAAAGATGAAGAAAACAAGAGATGAATTAATTGCACTGAGTTTTCTCCATTGCCATCTCTGGCTCATCCCTTTCTGCGGTCAAGAAAAGGGGGAATACATCTAGTTCTTCCTTCAGGATAGAGAAGGATAGTTCTACTCTACTCATCCCACAGGTAACCCTGAACATCCAGAGAACTATCCTTCCTGTTTCTCTGACTTCCAGTAGAGTGGAGATTTGCTCACCTCAACCTTCCTCACATTAATACAGGAGGAGAAAAAAGTTAGGAGCCCTTCTCATTATGTCCACATTGGGTCTGGGTGGAGTCACAGAGGCAAAATGATGCTTCTCCCTCAGCATTCACAGTGGAAAAAAAAAGCTCTTTGAATCAACTCTAGGGTGGAGAGGGATTTAAGCAGGCCTAAGCAGGGAAAACCAGTTTGCCAAGGTACCAGAAACCAGATGGGCTATAGAGTCTGCACCAATTCAATTAAGTATTTTCTCATCAAACAACCCCCAAAAGGAACTTCTCTGAAAAAAAAATCATAGCAAGAATAATTATATTTGAATATAAGTTAATAATAGAACCCATGTTGGGGTTAATTTCTAAGGTATAAAGTAGATATAGTCAAAATTGGCCATTGAAATTCTTTCAGGGGTCTCACATTAGCAATAAACAGTTCTAGACTGTTTACAGTTCTAGCCAAAGCTTTCCCTTGGTCTTTGCATCATGTTTCAATTTCTTGAATAAAAAACCCAGAGAAAGTAGTTGAATTACATCTAGGAACCTCATTATGGGAACCTTATTCCATCTCACACTTACTCTAAGACCTACAGTTAGTGAGGAGAATGACTGATAGAATTGCTGCCCCTCTATCCTTTTCTTTCAATATATAATCAGCTCTCTGTATCTATGGGTTCCACATCCATGGATTGAGTCAATCATGGATTTAAAATTTTTGAAAAAAATTGCATCTGTACTGAACACTTAGAGTCTTTTTTCTTATCATTATTCCCTAAACCATATAGTATAATAATTATTTGTATAACATTTAGATTGCATTAAGTATTATAAGTGATCCAGAGAAAAATGTGCAGAGGTAATATGTAAACGTTATGGCATTTGATGTCAGAAACATAGCGTCTGCAGATTTTGGTATCTTTGTAGAGCCCTGAACCAATCCCCCATGGATACCAAGGGATAAATGTATTTTTGTCCAAAATATATACAGTTGCCATCTCTTAAGTTAAATGCACACATGATATAACTTCTCTCCATGTAATATAAGCTCACATTATTCTTGATCACCAAGGCACAATATTGTGGTTAAACTTAACAACACAATGACATTAATGACCAATAGTCAAACATAGTATGGTGATCGGAGTCTTAACTTTTATTTTTCACTATTCATAAGGTAACAAAAACTGGAAGTAGGTCCTGGGAGATCTAGAATTATGACAAAGTACCACTGGAAATTATGGTTCCCTCATGACTATGGTGCTCTTATTATATGGGTAGAGGCAACAATTGTATTTGTCTGGTCCCACAGGCTTTCCATTGGCTTGGAGCCAGATTTTTTTCTTATCAAACATTTTTTCAATATTTATTATGATTAACTAGTATTAATAGTCAGTTAATACTAGCACATGTACTTATAATTCCCAAATCCTGAAGATTTTATATGTAAGTTTAGGGTATTGGTAAAGGGAGAGTGAGAATGAGAACAAAGGAAAAGAAATGGAACCAAGACTTTTTGGATGCTTGGTTGAGATATTCTGTACCCTCTTTTCTTACAGCATTTGTATTATTTTGCCCATTCCAGAGAAGATTTTTCCAAAGGCCAAGTAGTAGGAATTGGCTATGGTCTAAATCAAATCAAGATGCTTTGACTCCAAAGTCTGTCCTGTATCCCATGAAAGAAAATTCTACTTTGCTTCCTCTTGAGATACTGGAAAAAATGTAAGCAAAGAGTGATGGCCAAATGTTTTGCAAGATAAAATGTGCTATGAAGTACTGACAGTATTGCACTGCTCCCTAGGAATTGTACATATGATAAACTATAAAACTTACTAAACCAGTTTTCCTGTCATGTAATTCCTCCTCCTATGTCTCTCCTAAATGTGCAATGTCATCTCTTATGCATCACATACTGTGCAGCTGATAGCCAGTTCGGTTTTTTTTTTTCCCTTTATTGTTGTGCTGGGTGAAGGTACACTGTGGCATACAAAGGTTCTTACAATGTATCAACTATATCATACTTGAATTTACTCCCTCCACCACTCCCCTTTACCTCCCCCCATTCATGGAATAGTTACAACAGGTACCATTATTGTAATTACATGCATGTGTACACATTTTTTGCACTGTATTCACCCTTCTACCCCCTTTGCCCAATACCTCCCCCTCCTACAAGGGCCAACCCTCCCACCAGGCAAGACCTGTTCTGTCCACCTGTTCTCTGATTTTGCAGAAGAGAAAAAAGAAAAACATGACATTTTTGTTTGTTCGAGATAAAGGCAGCTATATAGGGAGTTTCCTTGTGGTATTTCCATGTATATATGTGTTATGACCCCAGTTGGTTTATCTTCTCTAATTATCTACATTCTACCTTAGTCTCTTTCTTACTGTGGTTTCGGCCAGTTTAAGATTCCTATATTCATTCTTGTATAGAAAGTATACCACCCATATTCAAGTTCTTAGTTTCCTTCTTTTACCCTACCCCTCTCATGCATGACCTCCCCTTAGTGTGACCAGTGTTTCATAATATTGCTGCATTTGTTTTAGGTCTGTATTCCACATATGAGAGAAAACATGTGGCTTTTGGTCTTCTGAGTCTGGCTAACTTCACTGAAGATGATGTTCTCCAGTTCCATCCATTTACCTGCAAACAACACAATTTCATTCTTCTTTGTGGCTGAGTAAAATTCCATGGATGTGCAGATATCTTTGTTGCAAGCTGACTCACATTCCTTCTGGTATATCCCTAGGAATGGTATTGCTGGGTTGTAGGACAGATCATTTTTAGTTTTTTAAGGAGTCTCCATACTGTTTTCCATAGTGGTTATACCAGCTTACATTCCCACCAGCAGTGTGTAAGTGTTCCTTTTCCCCCCACATCCTCACCAGCATTTGTTGCTGTTTGTGTTCTTGATGATAGCCATTCTAAACGGGGTGAAGTGGACTCTTGATGTGGTTTTGATTTGCATTTCCTTAATGGTGAGCATTTTTTCATGTGTTTTTTAGCCATTTGAACTTCTTCCTCTGAAAAAGCTCTGTTCAGTTCATTTGCCCATTTCTCCATTGGGTCATTGATTGGGAATTTAGTTGTTTGAGCTCCCTGTATACTCTGGTTATCAGACCCTTGTCTGAAATATAGCTGGCAAAGATTTTCTCCCATTCTGCATGTGGTGTCTTCAGTTTAGAAACCATTTCTTTTATTGTGCAGAAGCTTTTTTATTTCATTTAGTCCCATTTGTCCATCCTTTCTCTTAGTTGCTGAGCCAATGGAGTTCTACTGAGGAAGTCATTGCCTATGTCTATTGTTTACAGGGTATTCCCTGATCTTTCCTGTACTAGCGTCAAGGTTTCAGGTCTTATATTAAGGTCCTTAATCCACTTTGAGTTGATACTTGTACAGGGTGACTAACATGGATCTAATTTCAGTTTTCTGCAGGCAGATATCCAGTTTTCCCAGCAACATTTGCTAAAGAGGATGTCATTTCTTCATTGTATGTTTTTGGCACCTTTGTCAAAAGTTAAGTGATTGTAGCTACATGGATTCTTATTCAGGTCTTCTATTCTGTTCCACTGATCTTCCTATAATAGCCAATTAAAATGTTAGGGCTGGTTGGATAAATGATGTTTAAAATTAAAATTAATATTTTTAATGAAGATGGCTGGCAGAGTGGTTCAAGTGGTAGAGCACCTGCTAGTAAATGTGAGGTGCTGAGTTCAAACACCAGTATTGCAAATGTATATATATATATATATATGTATATATATAATAGACATACATATATATATATGTATGAAGATATCATGCTGTATCATTAAATGAAATTTCAAAATAACATTTAACCTGACAAGAACTACCTTCATCAGGTTATCAAATTCAATATCAACAGTGGTAAGACATGTTGAGAGTACCCATGATATAATGGGATGAAGATGGCACTTTACCTCTGCTGCTCCTCCCAAAACCCATAAACACAGTCTAATTATGAGAAAAATGTCAGAAAAAACTCAGTAAAAGGACATCTACAAAATACTATATGTATTTAGCCATTCAAAATTCAGGTACTCCTCAAAATTTTCAAGGTATTAAAAAAACAAGAAGTTCTAAAAAATTATCGTGGCCAGAGTTGCCAAGAGAGGCATGATCACGGTGACTAAATGCACTGTGCTTTTCTGAATGGAATCCTGGATCAAAAAAAGGACATTAAGTAAAATCCTGGATCAAAAAAAGGACATTAAGTAAAAACAAAGGAAATCTACATCGCATGTGGACTTTAATCTAAAATTGTACTAAAAAGTAAGTTAATTAGAATAACTAAAATAAAGGGGAAGTAGGAATTTGCTTTGAAAAAATTCCTTAAAAGGTATAGTGTCCTCCCCCTGCTCTCATGTTTCTTGAAAAATCTAAAAGACAGAGCAGAATAGCAAATTTTTTAATCCACAGGAAATGTGTTTACCAGGCAAAAGTGTCATAAGGTAGTCTTATGCCATCTTGCCTTCACAAATTGAGAGTAAAAAACTCAGGATTACTTTTCTTTAGCTTTGTTTTTGATCAATTATCTTTACAGTTTATTATAAAAATTTTTATTAGGATATATCCTTTATACATGGGGGGGATTCATAGTAATAATTCCAATTAGGCTTATATTATACATTTGTTAGATCACCCTCATCGTCTCTCCTCCCCACCCTCTCCTCACTCCACTTAAAGCAATTGCAAGAGGTTTCTTTGTTCTATTTCATGTAAGTATATGAAGTCCATCAACCATATACCCTCACCTTAATCTCCTTCATTCCCCTCCCCCTCCCATTAGTACCCCCACACACATACCCTGTACCTTTTTTACAGTCCTATCTTTCATTATTGATATTTAAGTTGATGTTCAAAGAGTTTTCTCTATGTATCCCCACTGTGAGTCTACTTTACTTTGGTCCATTCAACCCCTTCCATTACTCTCCCTTACCCCTTTACTCCCACTCCCCATTTTCAACAGCTTTCAATACATATCCTTATAGCCTCTATCTTTACAGATATTATGTTTTACAATACTACTGATGTTCTATCATTCTCTTTTCCTTTCCCTCTTTCCCCAAGTTCCATAGAGTGGTTCTACTATTACAAACATGCTCTACATATGAGTTTGTACATTTGATCAAGTTATTTTACATTTATAAAATAGATAAAATTCCTACCTTGTGGGAGGCTTATAAAATTTAATGAAATGAAATATAATAGCACATAAAAAGAACTGCTTTAGGAGTAACATTCTAACATCAGAGCTTTTTAAAGAGATCAATTTCAAATGCACACCAGATTTGACTTTCCTGTCAGTAAAGAGACCTCTAATGATTTTATTCCGTTTTTTAATTTTCTTCATGCAAATGCATACACACTCAAACTTTGCTTAAATACCAGGACATGCTGACACAAGTCAAGCAAGTCAAGGGCAGAATTGCACAGATCATACACACCCTGGCTCCTGCTCATTTCTTAAAATCCAGGATACAGTGTGACCCAGATGTGCAAGTCTCTGCTTCATGAATCAACACATCCATGTGAGGGAACACATCCATGTGAGGGAACACATCCATGTGAGGGAACACATCCTTGTGAGGGAACACACATCCTTGGCAGCCTGGCCGTGCTGATTCAAGCTGAGAGAAGTGATTACCTAGAGAGGAGACACCAAGGCCACCACATGTACAGACTTGTTTACCCAGGACATAGGGAGTTTTACTTTGCTTAGAATTAGCCCCAGAATCCAGAATTAAGCTAACTAGAACTTGCTTCTCTAATATTCTAAAACCCTTGCTTTTCATATGATCCTGGGTGCTGACTTTCCTATTTGTATGGGCTCTACCTCTACACACCAATCCTGAACCTTGGGCATTAACACACCATTGTTTATGATGCGTGAGATAAAGTTAGGCAATCAGGTATTCAGTTCAGACACAAGTATATGTGTAGAAACAACCCCATGTGTAATCAGAGGAGTCACAGATAGTAAGGGCAACTGCAGGTTCTGAAAGGAGACCTGATTGTGTCTATGATAGGGTCATCACTCTGCCTTGTTGTTGTTCTTATACTCTGTGCTATTGGTGCCTGATTAAAGAGAACTTCAACCTATGTGAGCAACAGGAAACAGGAAGGCTATTCTGTGGGACCTGCTGGGTCCAGTCTTTGACCAAAGGTCATTTCCAAGTCATTTCTTTTTTCTTCTCTCATTGTAGGCCCCTGGAACTCATGGTGATGAAGACTTAAGACTGGTGGTAGCTACTGACAAGAATTTTGTGAGACATAATTTCATCTGATTCTATGATTTGATTTCAAATAATGTGTGACTTGAAAACCATAGACCAAATGCCATCATCCACATTCCTTTTCTCTTTAATTCTGCCCCTATTTCTTCGGTCCCTAGAACTTCTGCTCTCTACTCACCTCCACAATGGCTGTGAGCAGATCATAACTTTAGTCCCTCATACATTCTTGCCAATTAAAGAGACTCCCATGCTAGTTCTGTTTTAGAAGTTCAACACCAGGCAAGACTATAGTTGACTGAGGAAAGTTGTAGAAGCTTAGAAAGTATATAAAATTCTTTCAGGTTTAGTCTGAAGTGGATGGATGACACCCTTTGGTTCAGTTCTTATTCATAAATGTGAAGTTCAGAATAAATAGCAAAGAAAAAGATTGATTGGGTTCCTATTTGTGGTTAATATTTATCTTTCAGAACTTTCAGATCTGTGTTACTAAACTCATTGGACATTTTAGTAACATACGAATCACTCCCCATGAATACATTGTTGTGATAACTTCATCCCTGTCTAGAATTGTCTGGGTTTTACAGAGTTATTCAATTAATATCCTGAAAAACAGGCTATGACTTCAAATCTTTGTGTGTGTGTGTGTGTGTATGTGTGTGTGTGTGTGTGTGTGTGTATGATGCTGGGGTTTGAACTCAGAGTCTCCACCTTAAACCACTCCACCAGCCCTTTTTCTGTGTGTGTGTGAAGAGGTTTTTTTCTGAGATAGGGTCTCACGAACTATTTGCCCGGGGTGGCTTCGAACCATGATCCTCCTGATCTCTGCCTCCTCAGTAGCTAGGATTTCAGGCATGAGCCACTGGGGCCCAACTTCAAATCTTACTTCTATCATTGGACTTATGACAGTAACTAATTAGAATCTCATTGAATATAAATGTGGCTTTGAAGCACAGTCTCAAGGCTCATGGTTTGTTTTCTGATTTCATTATCACTTCACTCAGCCATGTTGTTTGGATTCAGCATTAGTCCAAGATTTCCTTCCCCATTCAGTCCTCTAATCACAGCCCATCAGACAGAGTTTGGGCTTATATTATGTTCCATAAAGTCATGGAAGTTTACTAAGTTTTAGTGCAAGATGTCTCCACTAAGAAAATTAATAGTCTCTTTTCTCCAGGTAGTGACTTTAGAAATGAGTTCAGATTAGTTATAGGCCTAATGACTATCAAGTCAGGAAATAAAGAAAAGAATCTAAGTTGAGACAATTTGCTGAAATTTCTTATAACTGTGGCACCTCCAGGTTATATCTACCCAAAAGTCTAAGTATTTCTGTTATAAGTCACAGGTGCCCTTGGTCTGAGACCATACCAAAAATTCTTACTTATTAATAGTTATTTTTCTGGATGCCATACCACACCTTTGAAATGCTATATTTTCACCTCTTATTGCAGCCCTCTCAGAACATTTAGACAGTGTCTCCATTGTGTTTTAATTCCATTTACCCTTCTTCCTATGAAAAGGAAGTATTCATGTATATGATTACTAACTGCTATCAGTCACAGTTAAATAGGACATACTTCTCCTTTATGCTTATTTTCTATTATTTGTCTTATTTTGCTCTGTCCTATGTATCAAATTATTACAATAATATACAGAAATACCACATTTTGAGTTTGTCTGCATTACACCAATTTAATGGGGTCCACAGGCATTACAAAATGAGATTGTAAAATCACAAAGAAGCATCATATAGGAAAAATATCCCTTTGTTTCTCATCTTACATATGTTAATGGGAGAATTAATATGGGATGACATAATGATAAGAATCTTGAAAGCAAATGACAGGGCACAATTTAACAACTGACTGACCTGTGGTCAGTCATTACTAACTTGGGTTTTTAATTCAGAGGACATATATGTTGTTCTAAATTACAGTGCTTAAAAAACTAACAGCAGAACAGGCAATCATGTAGAGAGGGGAAAATGGTATTATAGTTAATATTAATAAAATATTGATGAATACAGCCTATAGGCATTCTTCCCTAAATTTTAAAAGCATTCTATGACCAACAAATGGTACTAGGACAATTGGATGACCCCATGAAAAAGAATGGAGTTGTACCATTATCTCACACTATATACAAAACTAACTTAAAATGGATCAGGAGAGAAATTATTTGCAAATTTTGTGTCTGACAAGGGATTTGCATGCAGAAAATATAAATAACTCTTACTACTCAATGATAAAGCAAATAACTCAATTTAAAAGTAAACAGAATCACAATGAAATATCTCTACTTGGATGCATATATATATAAAAGGATAATGACAACTGTTAGAAAGAGTGTGGAGAAATGGAACCCTCACATATTGCTGATATTAATGTAAAGGTACAACACTTTGCAATTTGGCAGTTCTTCAAAAAGTTAGACATATTACCATAAAAGCCAGCAATTCCATTTATACTGGACCCCTTCATAGTTATATCCTAACAAATGAAAACACATGTCCATGAAAATTTATAATAGACAAAATATTGACACTATCCAAAATGTACATCAACTGCTAAGAGATGAAATGTGATATGCCCGTACAATTGTACATTATTTGACATAGAGTGGAATGAAGTATTGATACATGCCATAAGATAGATAAACCCCAAAAACATTATGCTATGGAAAGAATTCAGACACAAAATGCCACATGTTATATGACTCCAATGATATGAATTGTCCAAATAACCCAAATTCATAGAGACCAAGAGTAGATTAGTAGTTGCCTAGGCCTGGTTGAGGAGTGAAGAGTTAGGAATAGCAGGTATTGAGTTTCCTTAGAGCAATAGAAATGTTCTGGAATTAGTGATTACTGTTGCAAAATTGTGAGCATACTAAAACTTTAAAATGTTAAGGTAGGTATTAGAACTATCTAAACTTTAAGGTAAAGTGACTATGTTTGGAGAAGGATTTATTGATATTGGAGGGAAGGAGTATGGTGCACTGATTAAGCCAGTCAGCGGCATCAACACCACCTGCAAGGCTGTTGGCGCTGCCCTAGCTCAGGTTACATCACTGAGTCAGAACCCCTGGGGCTGAGCTCAGCAACCTGTGCTTTAGCCCTGCAGGCGATTCTGATGCACAGTCAGGTTTGAGAGCCACTGGGTTACTTACAGTTTTAAAAGTCTAATTACTCTTCCACTGACTGAATTTGCAGCCTTTGGCAAATTTCTTGACCTTTTAGTGCCTTAAATTATTCATCTGGAAAAACGGTTCCTCAATGGGGTTATTGTGAGGATTAAATGTTTTAACGCAGGTAACACGCTTGAAAGAGGCTGGCCTCTTTAATGAGAACTATGCAACAGTAGAGCTGATCTGAGAAGTAAATACAAATGCTCCAGCGCAACTGAAGGTCAGTCACGTGAATACTTTTCAATCTTCTAGTAGCCACGTTAAAAAAAAAAAAAAGAAAGGAAAGGAAAAGGAAGCAGGAAATAATTCTAATAATATTTTCATTTAACCCAATATATCAAAAAATATTATTTCAACTTGTGATTGATATAAAATTTTTTGAGATATTTCATACTCTTTCATACCGTGTTGACAGTCATTCAAAATCCAGTATATTTTAGAGTACCTCTCAATTTGGAATAGCCACATTTCAATTGCCCAATGTCTTCCTGTGGCTAGTGGCTATCCTGTGGCATAAAATGGCTCTAACTCAACGCTGTACTCTCTTCTCTTCTAAGGTCCCTGAATATCCAGTCTCTGCCCAAGGATTTGACCAGACAAGGAGAGGTCATGAAGCATCATTTCCTGACATCTTAACAGGCAATGTTGTGCCACACATGAGTCTCGAATGACCTTCCTCCTTGACTATGTATCCTAGCTCCTTGGCTATACATTGTTATACAAGGATAAACCAATATTAGAATTGCTGATATTTACAGCAGAAGACATTCCATACATGTACAAATATCATACAAATATCACACATGTAATTTTCTTTGGATAGTTTTTATTGCTGGTCTAAGAAAAAAATGGAAGCAAATATCCAGTTCTAATATTTATCATCCTTCCTATATTCTCAATAGCACTAACTACAGGACATGTTGATATACTAAGAGCCCATAATACTGGACCATGCTGACATTGTTAAAATGCACCACTTGAATACTCTGAATGGGTACAAAGAAACACCAGTGATGTATGGGTGAGTGGTTTCCCAGGAAGGCTGACACCTAACCTCATTTGAATTAATTTCTTCATTAAGTTCCTTGGGTTTTCAAAGAGAGAGGTTGTAGGTAGTTTACTTACTGGAAAAGATGGGGTCCTCACAATAGCCTATGAAGTCTCTCTGACTTCATTTCTTAATATTCCTCCCCATACTGGTTCCCTCCTAATAACCATACTGGCCTCCTTCTTGTCCCTCAAATGCACCAGGTTTACAGGTCCTCTCTTCCTGGAATGTTCTCCCAGTTTTCCCTGTCTATGTCATTTCCCTTCCTTCAAGTGCTGCTCCAGTGTCTCTTCTTCTCTGTGAGTTCTTTTCTAATTGCACTATTAAATGTCCTGATTGCAACCCTCTTCTTTACCTTGCCTTAACTCTTATCACTTCTAACCTAAGATATAGTTCTTCACTGTTTCTCACACCAGAATGTAAACTCCAAAAGGCAGATCTTTTGTCTGTTGTGTTCAGTCATGCAACCTACCCTAGCATAGAAACTAACAGATAATAGGCCATCCGTATGTCCTGGCAGAGTGAATAAATAAATCACTTCACTGATAAACCAGGCTCTATAATACAATTCTTTTCTCTTTCATTTTTTACCCTGCTGTAGTATTAAAATCAGCTGGCAGGTTTTGCAAACATGTTGAACCTGTTGGTTGGACTTAACATGGTAAAGGATCTTGTCTCTGACATTTATTCCTCTGGGCAGATTGCCAGAGCCTAAATTTGTCATTTTGGGGGTATGATGCAAGATTTCAGTTTTTTTTTTTCTTTTTTGAGGGGCGTGTTTCAATTTTGGCTGACTTTATTGTTTTGTCTGGGTTTTTATTCTTGTGTTAAAATCTATTTGTCTGGGTTGATCAAGCAATTTAGCAACTATTCTTCACAGAGCTATGGAATAGTAGAAATTAGAGCTGGAAAAGTCCTCATGGTTGATCCATGCCACCCCCCTAGCCATTAAGTCTTGTTCTCCACAATACAATGTCCATGGCTTTGTTCAATGAGGTTTTAAATGTCTGCAGAGATTCCTTTAGGCGCCCACTCAACAAACCTAATACTCCTGACAATTAACAAGAATTCCTGATGTTTTGTGGAAAAGATCCCTTTCTTATTTTCATTTTATTTCTCCTACTTATAGTCCAAGGTAGCAAAACCCTTTCTCTTGGCATTTTACACCTTTCAGAGAGGGGTGGACTTATGTTTCTGCTCAATCAGGTTTTTTTAGCCCAACTATACACGCGTTCCTACCTTAATCTTTCTTCCTTCTCATTGTTTAATTTTGTTTTTGTTTATTAAATTCCTCTCATCTCTTCACCTTGATTTGAAGTGTGTATAATTTCACTAGTCACCCATTGATGGACTGTAACACAATGCTGTTCCTTCTACAACCTTAAGAAAGACAAAGCACTACCATCTGCCATATAAAATTGTGAACATATCCAATTTGCTGCCATAATCAGCCTAGGGTGTTTTTATTTTATTCATCAGAATATGAAATAGTTCCTGTGCATTGCTGTTCACTCCACTTTAAAATTTTGATGGTAATTGTGTAATATCAGATATCTCACTTAAGCTCTTTGAATCTTTGTTTTTGTCCTTGAAAAAGGAGAGAACAACATCTGTTTCAGCCTTCTTCACTATAATCTTGTGAAAATAAATGTTACTCTGGGCCTATAAAGAGATCTTTCAGCGACAAAAAATAGCTCGCTTCCCAGCTTTCAGACAGAATCAAACAAGATAAATTATTCTCAATACTATAAAGTTCAAATGGCTTACAATAATTTATGTTAAATCAATGCATCTCTATTTGTAGTAAAGGGTAAAATTTTAAAATTCTCAAACACCATAGGCTGATTTTTAGAAACTACAAACTCACAGGGTTGGATGAAATTCAAACTGTCTTAAGAGTTTCTAAGCAGTTATACTCATTTTCTGTCGTAATCTTGGGTGGGCACTGGTCCTTGAACTCCATTTTGAGTAATTCAGTAATAAACAATTATATTCCTTACCTTCAGATTTAGACACTTTTCAAGATGATAAATATTTTTCTTCTAAAGAGTAAATTTAGATTTGTTCCTGCTTTTCAGTTTGTTTTCTACTTCAATTCAAAATCAACTTTAAAAAATAGAAGAACCAAACAATAAATCATTTTCCCCAAAACATTTGGTTACATATTTCTCATTTATTTATCCTCACCTTTTCCAAAGTGAGACAATTCCTAATATATGTCATAAAATAAAATCAAGATGAAAAATGCTTCTTAAATACTTAGAATAATTATTTTAATTGTACACATTTATGAGGTATAGTGTGATAATTCAGTATGAAAAAAATATTTTTAAGAAAGAAAAAACCCCCCACAATTTCAGAGAACTTCCACCTGGCCTAAATTACAGAATAATCTCTTGGTCACAGTCATGCCAGCAACTCTACTTCTCAAACTGTCATGAGTCTCTAATAATTCAAGGACAGGACCAGGCTGCAGGCAAGCAGAAACCCACTAGCCCAAAGGAAGGGGAAAAAAAATAGCCAGTGCTCATTTCACTCCACCTGGCACCCTGCCATCAACCTGTGCTTTTTGGACTTAAGAATTTAAGACACAGATTATATATCAGCAATGACTGGAGTAGTTATTACATAAGCTAGTTACGGGATGGCATGAGCTTTCAGCTGGCATAGTTTGAAAGAAGAAAAATTTCAAGTTTTAACACTCTTCTGAAATAGGCTTCTCTTATTTTTAGCGGGTTTTCATTACTTTGAGAGGGAAATGAATAAAAATATACTGAATTTTCATTTTTCCAGGGAAGTAAATAAAGTTTATGGGGAAACATGAAATGTGGGGAAATATTAAACATAGTAAACTGAACAAATGTAACACATAAGTTACAAGTTAAGCTTTTTATGATCTAAAAATCTATTCCAAGAAAAAGAAAAATTGAAATTTGAAGATTTATGACCTTGTTTTAAAAAATAGTAAAAATAAGTTCCAGCTGGTGTGAAAATGTGGATAGAGTCCCGACTCACAGGCCAGGTATAACCTGGTACCTGGGTAAATAATAGCACAGGATGGGTGAGGTGCTGGTGAAGGGAAACGTTAAATGCAGAATATTTTACATTGCTTTTCTGAGGGATTTTTACAAAAGTAAGAAAATATATATCCATAGGTATCAATAACAGAGAAAATGTATTGAAACAATATAGCAGATGAAGTTTTTCTTTACACAGTTTTCCAAGAGCAAGCACATGGCCAATGTGGATTTGTCACTAATGAATTTAATAAAGAGAACAGATTATTAGCTTCTAAAGCTAGTTATTTTGTGTTTAAATGTTTCAATATGCCAGATGTTTCATAAAAGTAATTTTTATTATTTAAAATGACTTATGAAGCTAGAATGCTCAACTTTTATTTCGGTGTTAAAATTTAAGTGTTAAGAACCGTTAAACAGACAAACAGAATTTACAGTTCAGTTAGCAGTCACAGAATGTGAAAAGAGTTCTTAAAACGTTCCTCTTCAGAGCCATTCTCGTTCCCATAGAAACCAATGTGAGATCCTGGAAAACAAGGTAAGTTCTAAAATAATCACCATTATAAATACCCATTATATAAATGTAAATACAGGCAATTGAAATGATTTAGATGATTTTGAAATTGCATATCATTTCCCAAACCATAATGATTCCTTCAGAGTGGTTCTTGTCTGTCATATAAATACAGCATTTACAAAATTTTAAAAATTCTTATGATTTACTTGTAGACCATAATCGCCCTTTCAAACAAGTCTTGGGCATGCAAATATCGGTTTTTTGAACATGTATTTTGGTGCAAGATAAGTCTTTTTTGGCTGGGTTTTTACTTATAGTGGATTAAGTACTTCTCATTATTAGCATTCGATTTCATATAATGGGGTTTTTTTATTCGTTACTAATTGCTCCACAACAAGATCTAGATGTTTTGCAGGGTTATTTTACAATTAGGATTTTTCATGATTTGTTTGTTCAAGGATTTTTGTCATGATAAAAGAAAAAAAAAGCTTCTTCCATTAGAATTGTAATTCTTTCCAAGATATGAATCAATCATTGGATATAGTGTACTCAATGTTAGTGAAGATGTGAGAATGAGTTGTTCAAGATACACACACACACACACACTTTAAAGAATTGTTAAACCTCCTACAGTTTAAGGAGTAAGACATTTACAGGAAAGTTCCAACAGTGAGAAACAAACATTTATATTTAGTATGGTTGCTAAAGGAACCACAGCAAGTTATAGACTTCTATTGTTAACTGGATCATTTTACTTGATTTCATCTAAGTCCTTTTTTTTTTTTTTTTTTCTTTTGTGGGACTAGGGTTTGAACTCAGGGCTGGTACTTGCAAAGCAGGTGCTTTACCAATTGAGCCACACCTCCAGTCCATTTTGCTCTCATTATTTTTTGGAGATGGGGGGGGTCTCACAAATTATTTGCCCAGGCTGGTTTCAAATTGCTGTCCTCCTGATCTCAGCCTCCCAAGTAGCTAGGACTACAGGTGTGAGCCACCGGCGCTTGGTTTAAACCCTTGCTTTTTAATGTGTGGTCTCTAGACCAACCACATCGACATTGCCTGGGAGCTTCTTAAAAATGTAAACTCTCAGACCCTACAGAAATGGACTGAATCAGAATCTGAATTCTAACAAGATCATCAGATTTGAATGCACACTAAATGCATGCTCTGGAAAATTTTAGAAGATCGTCCAGATGGACTGATGAAAACGAAGAGAACCCACTAAGATACAAACTCTAAGATAGAAGGAGCCATGTCTTCATGGGCATCTGCAATGTAAACTGAAAGCAGAGTCTACAACTGGAAGCAGAGAGAATGAAAAAAATCCCTTTTTTCCAAAACTGACATATTTTAAAATACTATGCTTTTAAAAGAAAATATTCTTATATTTTATCTTAACTTCCTCACTCCCTTCCCCATAAGCCAAACCATTAAATATATTACATACTAAACAACAATTCCCAATCAACTGAAAGCTTAAATGTAAGACACGAGACTAAAAGTTCCTAGAAGGAAACAGGAAAGCCTCGTGACATTGACCTAGGCAATGAGTTCTGGGGTAGGACCGAAATTTCACAAGCAACAAAAACAAAAAATAGACAAGTTGGACTAAAAACTTAAAAATGGCTGGGGATGGAGCTCAATGGTAGAACACTTGCCTAGCATGTGTGAGACCCGGGGTTCAATTCCCAGCCCCATCCAAAAAAAAAAAAAATCTCTGCACAGCAAAGCAAACAACAGAATGAAAAGGCAGCCTATAGAATAGGAAAAGATTTTGCAAACCATGTATGTGATGAAGGGTTAACATCCAATATACATAAAAAGGCCTACAATTCAACAGCAAAACATTGAAAACTGCAATTAAAAGCTGGGCAAATTACTTGAATAGACATTTTTCCAAAGAAAGTGAATAAATAGCTAACAGTATATGAAAAGATTCTCAACATTACTAATCAGCAGGGAAATGTGAATCAAGACCACAATGATGGACTGGAGGAATGGCTAAGCCGTAGAGAGCCTGCCTCCCAAGCATAAGCCCTGAGTTCAAAACCCAATACTACCAAAAAAAGAAGAAATCCCACAATGAGATAGTATCTCGCACCAGGTAGAAGAAGGGCTATTATTAACAACAACAACAAAAAGATAATAAATGTTGAAGAGGATGTGGGAAATGGGACACTTCACACTACTGGTAGGAGTGGAAAATGGGTCAGCCTTTGTGGAAAACAGAATTGAAGCTCCTCAAAAAATTAAAGATAGAAATACATACAATCCAATTGTTCGACTTCTCACTATATATCCAAAAGAATTGAAATGAGGCTCTTGAGGAGATAGTTGTAGTCCCTTGCTAATTGCAGCATTAATCATAATAGCCAAGACATAGAAACAACCTAAATGTCCAACAACTGATGAATGGATTAAGAAAATTAAATCTGGGCATGGTGGTGCATACCTGTAATTCCAACTACTTGGGAGGTGGAGACCAGGAGGATCACAGTTTTAGGCCATCTTGGGTAAAAAGTTAGTAAGACCTCTATCTTAACCAATAAGCCAGACATGGTGGTACACATCAACCCCATCTAAGCAAGCAGCATAGGCAGGAGGATTGCAGTCTCAGGCTAGCCCTGAACAAAAACATGAGACCCTATCTAAAAAAATAACTAGAGCAAAAAAGAGATGGAGGTGTGGCTCAAGTGCTGGAACACTTGCTTAGCAAGTGTGAGGCCCTTTATTCAAACCCTAGTACTGCCCCAAAAATAAATAAATAAAAAAGAAAATTAGAAAAAAAAAACAAGAATACTATTCAGCCCTTAAAAAATGAAATTCCATCATGTGTGACAACATGAATGGATATAGAGGACATTATTCAAAGTGAAGCAAGCCTGAAATTCTAGCACAAATGCTATATGATGCCACTTCAATCAGGTATGTTATTCAGACTTTTGTTACTATAATAGTTGAAAATATCACCTTAGAATGATGAAAAGCTTATTTTGGCTCAAGGTTTAGGAAATTCGGTGTCTGTGGTGAGGCAGAACGTGGTGGAGAGCACATGGTAGAGCACAGTTGCTCACCTCATGGCTGGATAGCAAAAGAGAGAGAGGAAGGGGCTGGGGGCCAATATCCCCATCCAGAGTATGCTCACCCCCTCATGACCTAACTTCCTCCAAGTAGGCCCCATCTTTCAAGCTTCCATCACCTCCCAACAGTGCCACAGGCTGGTGACCAAGCCATTAACATATGGGTCTTCGGGGGACACTTAAGATGAAACCCCAAGAATGAGGTATCTAAAATAGTCAAAAGCAGAGAGTAACCATGTTGCAGGGGTTGGAGAGGTGTTCAGTGGTTATAAAGTTTCAGTTACTCAAGATAAGTAAGTTATCTAGACCTGCCATACATCACAGCCCCTGTAGTTACCAGTACCATATTGGGAACTTAAAATTAGAAGAGGGCAGGCCTCATGTTAAGTCCTCCTGCTCTGTAGCAACAAAGCCCCCAACATGTATCACAGGAGGTTTAGACTTAGTGCCAAGCATCCTAGTCTATCTGCATATTGACAGTCGACTTTTCTTAAGGCCTTCAGGCCAAGGTACGTAAAATTTAAAGGTTCAGAAAGAATGAAAGTTTGAACAGGCTGCTATGTTTGTATGAGATAAGAGGCTTCCTATAACAGATATACAGTCTCTACTTTCTAACATCCAATACTTTATACACTTCCCTTATTCATATCCATGGCTGCAAATTACATGTAGCTTGGTTTGTTCAGTTTTCAATTTCCTTTTTTTTTCTTAATAGTTACATTTGTATTTATTATAAATATATGTGGAATTTTGATGATGATTGTGATAACTGCCCAATTGCTGTTTGGTTCCCAAGGGTGCTTCGCAGAGCAGTTTTATGGATATGGTCTCATCTAGGACCAGTCTTTAGAGATTCAGTTAGAAGTCTCTAACTGAGAAGTTAGAAGTCTCAGCAAGTGGCTGTGTCACACAGAATGACAGCTACAGTATTCAACTCTGCAAATGATCAGTACTTGTGGTGACAAGCAGTACTGCTGTTGGAAAGACGCAACTTCTCATGTAACTTGGAGTTTTATGCCTGGAGAATGGGAATCAGTAGTCACCCTCTTTCTGCTTCAGACTGTTTCTTGCTTATTGGGCATATGCCAGGCACCCTGCTGAGTGTTCTATATGCAATAGCTAATTCAATCGTCAAGGCAGTCTTCTGAGGAAGGCACTTTTATTATTCCCACTTCAAAGATTGGAAAGCTTAAGACACCAAAGAGAAAAATCCTAGGGACATGCAGCCAGCCAACAGAACAGCTTGAATTTGGGCTCAGGAAAGGTGACTCAGGAGTGTAAGCTTTTCATGCTCTGAAGGGTGTCCTTGAAATTGAGGGGCCAGCTCAGTTTCCTCATGGTAAATTAACTCTGCCCTCTTGACATCAACTTGAACATGTCCTTGAAATCAGTTCTTCCTCTAGGCATTGGCCATTTAGCAACCTCTCCCTTAGTGGGTCTCCCTAGATATAGACATGACACGCACTCACAAAAATCAACCCAATGTAGTCCATTTTGTCTCATTACTAAATGGACCCTCCATTGCAGAGTTAAAAATCTAGGTATCTTGGGCTGGTGGAGTGGCTTAAATGGTACAGAACCTGCCTTGCAAGTATGAGGCTCTGAGTTCAAATCCTAGTACTGCAAAAACAAACAAACAAAAAATTTAGGTATCTGCAATGTAACTAATATCATGGGAGATCACTACTAGAACTTTTAGGGGAAAAAGAAAATTTACTTGAGACAAATGGAATCATCTATTATAAAATGTGCTGCTCTTGATTTCCTAACTGAAGCTAAAACTATTCAATTAAGATGTGACATATGCACTATGTATGTAATGATATATCTATAGGTAAAGGCAGAGTTTTGACTACAAATGTGTCCCTTAAGAGTTGTGGAGATTTTTGTAGCTATACACAACTAAATTAATCCTAGAGTTTGATTTTTCTATTCATTTTACTTCTTTTCCCTCTGCATTTCTGCCTACATAGATGGGGGTTTTGGCCATTGTCCTTCGTATGTATGCTTAAAGAAACAAACAAACAAAAAGATTCTGGGGGTTCTGTGTCAATGGCCTACCTCTTTGCATATCGGGATGGTTTGTTTCCTATCCTTTAGGAAAGTCCTTACAATAGAGTAGCTTCTTAGCACTTCAATATTGACCATGTGACCAGCCTCTTCCTGTCTCAGTTCCCTCAAGTGTAAAAACAGGCTTAAATTGTACTCATTTAATAGGGCTGTTGTGTGGAGAACTAAATGAGTAAATACACAGAATGGACTTGACCCAGTGCCTGATACAAAGCTAACAGAAACATAAATTATTATCGTTATAAATTATTTACCATGGGGAGGGACTAACTTCCTCATAAAGTATCATCAGGAGCTAGGTGGCTCATGTCTATAATTCCAGCTACTTGAGAGGTAGAGATTAGGAGGATTGAGGTCCAAGGCCAGCTCAAGACAAAAAGCAAGACCCTATCTGTAGAATAGCTAAAGCAGAAAGGGCTGGAGGCAAGGATCAAATGGTAACGCACCTGCCTAAGAGTAAAAGGCCCTGAGTTTTTCTGCCAATTGGGAAAAAAACTCACACTTACATAGGCTTTTAGGGTTGATGGAGAGGAGCTAGGACTTTAAAGACACAAATCCTTTGTTTAACAGCTAGCATGTATTGATTATTTACTAGGTGCCAGCCAGGCAGGCATTGAGCTATGCATATTCTATACATAATCTTATTTAAACTGAACTACGATGCTGCAAATAATTCAAATAACCTACAGAGAAATTATGTAATTTGTCTAAGATCTTGGAATTGAGCCTGGATTTGTAAACTGCTGTGCAAGTACGTATTCTTAGGTGCTTAACTAAGCAATGATGCCTCTCACGCTTTAATATCTATTATTGTCCAAAGATTTCCACATGCCTCAACAATTAAAACGAGAAGTTGTTTCAGTGGTTCCAGCTCTCTGCATGCCATGCCACATTTGAAAAAAAGGGGGGGAGTGTCACTATTTTTGAATCCAATATAGTTTTAGAAAAAAAAGTCAGTTTATTGCTATTGATTTTTTTTATAAAGATGGATACAAACTTCATCTTATGTCAGATAAACTAAATAATAGGCCCAAGTCTAATCATAGCTACTCAGGAGGCAAAGATCAGGAGGATCAAGGTTCGAAGCCAGCCTGAGTAAACAGTTTGCAAGACCCTATCTCGAAATAAGCCCTTCACAAAAAAAGGGGGCTGATGGAGTGACTCAAAGTGTAGACCCTGAGTTCAAACCCCAGTACCCCCCACACACAAAATAGGCCCAAGAACTAAAATTTATCTTTCCTGATTCCTTGACAATTAAAAAAAAATTTTTTTTTAGCAATGCTTGTAATCCCAGTACTCAGGAAGCAGAGGCAGGAGGACTGTGGGTTGGAAGCCAGTCTGGGCTACATAACAGATCATGTCTCAATAAAATTAAATAGAAATAAAAATAATACCGTAAGATATGTTACAACATTTTACATAGTATTGTTTCGTAATACTTGCAGTTGCGAGCTAGTTACTACACACACCTATAAACTCCATTTAATAGGTCATTTTCTACAAACACTTCCAAGACCAAGAAACAACAGCACATGGAGACGTTCGGAGTCAGGCAAACCTCTGCATTTGGGTTGTCCAGCACTAACCCGAATGGCTGTGTCTTTCTGAACCTGAGTTTTCTGTGACATAGAGACATTTAATGCCATGCTTAAATGAGTAGTGTAAATTAAGGCCTTGGCCCTTAGAAAGCCAGTGTTAACAGTCACTTCATCGTTCTAGATTTCCTCCCTCGGTTGCAAACTAGGTAAAGATGATTAATATTTTTACACACTACGAGTCTTTTTCAAATCTGGGAAGCCGGCACTACTCAATTTTGGCAATTCTGACTCAGAAGGACCATTAAGCCCGCAGGAAGCGCTGGGAGGACCTTCCGTATCCCATCATCCCTCGCGCTGCTCAGCCGCTCTTCCCCCTGGTCTCTATGGTAGCGTCGGCGTCCCCAGCGGCGGTGGCACCCGTGGTTGAAGAAGCGTGCGGGTTCCAACTTTCCTACAGGTCCGCGCAGTGGCTTGGAGGGTCGCGATGTCAGAGAAAAAGCAGCCGGTAGACTTAGGTCTCCTCGAAGAGGACGATGAGTTTGAGGAGTTTCCTGCGGAAGGTAACAGGCCAGGTC
The DNA here is from genome assembly GCF_047511655.1 of Castor canadensis. NCBI lineage: Eukaryota > Metazoa > Chordata > Mammalia > Rodentia > Castoridae > Castor > Castor canadensis. The sequence goes on from NC_133387.1 coordinate 46,478,267, forward strand.
CCGGACTCCTGGGCCGCGCGGACGGTGACTCAGCCTCCCGGTGGTGGTGGCGGCGGCAGCGCGGGGCTCGGGCCTGGCGAGGGGCGCCTGCACCTCCTGGCCGGACCTGGGGTGACACCTGGCACTCCGCGGCGGGGCCGGCGGCCGCGCTTCCTCACTGGAAGACCCCAGTGAAGCCGAACCCTAAGCGCGGCCCTTCCCTCCCCAGCGTGGCCACCACCTCCTCGGTCGTGGCTGTACGGCCGTGCTTCCCCCTGCCTTCGGATTAAATTACGTCCCTAGTTTTGCCAGTGCTGCTTCTTGTAGGACGTTGCAAATGAAGCTTGTGAAGCAGGACGCGCAGATACTGTTTTCAGTGTTTAATACACATTATTGACTTCTTCCTGCTCCTCACCATATTTGGTCACTTAGAACTAATGTAATTTTAGGCTTTATAAGACTCCTAAAATTTCACCATTTCTGTTAACTTCAAAATTAAAGAGGAGGTTTAGTTTTCTCATTGTAGGTGATGGCCTATAGCTAATATTTGAGTGGCTGTTCTCAAGAAGGGAAGTGCTTTGCTTATATTAACATATTACATTTTCACAATTATAGGAAACAGGCACTGGTATTGGCACTTGTCAGATAAAGAAACAAACGTGGGACGATTAAGAAAAGGCCTTGGTGCCCCACCACTGGCTGGAAACTATGATACTGGAATTGGGGCACCTGCCCTAATTGACACCGAAGCTTTTAACTTGAGCTGTCCTGCCTCTGTTTGTTAGATGGCTTAGGATTTCAAGAATTGGTTGCTTTATGGCTAATTGTTTTGGGTAGGATTCTTAAATATTTGCTACCTTGTAAGAAAAGGGGTTTGGAGGGTATCCTTTCTGAAGGTGATAGGAAGAGACTTGTGGTTAAGGACTGACACAGCTGTTGGCGTCAGCTGTTACCACTTCACTAAAATTGTTCTAAGTTGTATACCCCATCATGATCCCCTTGTGTATAAGACTGCACAGCTGGAGCATTTTTCTGTTTATTTATAGTGTACTCTGTTTTGTTTAGTGAGTTAGTATGCATATGACACAACCTTGTAACCCACCTTAAAGCACTTCTTTTTCAATTATGGAATTCATAACATATTGTGGGAATAGTTACCTTTTGTTTTGGTAGTAGATTTATTGATTCACTTTCAAGGTCGTTCGTAATCCTCCAACAGAGATTATAGTAAAAACTGGCTTATTGAGGGCAGTATCAAGTTCTTACTCAAACTGTATATTCAGGTAGCATTTATTCCTTATTTATTATATACAAGACATACTTTTACATACTTTATATTTATATAGCCTAATATCACCATCCTGAGGAAACAGACTCAAATTTTAAAAAGTAAAAAAATAGTTAGCTGGGCTAAAAAAAAAAATAGTTAATCTTAGCTAGTTGAGAGGCTGAGATCAGGAGAATCAAAGATGGAGGCCAGCCCATGGACATACTTCACAAGACACCCACCCCCGCAGTCTCCAAAATACAGAGCAAAATGGACTGAAGCTGTGACTCAAGAGGTAGAGTGCCTGCTTTGCAAGTGTGGAGCCCTGAATTTAAACTCCATTTCCCACCAAAAAATAAAATTGCCATTAAGTGGCCAAGTCAAGTTCTAAATGGTCTTTCTAACTCCCTATCCAAACTTTATCCCTTAGATTTAGCCTAACACATGAGTTAGTTGAGAATTGATTATTTAGAAGGTTACCACTGTTTACTTGATATGCTAGATTTTTTTTTCAGCAATTTTCATCAGCTTTTGTAGAATGTGTAGTTTGTTCACTTTCTAAGTTTATGTTTTGAGCACCAGTTCAAGATGTTAGCAGTTATATCGGAAGAAGAAAATCTTGTTGAAGTTAGGAAAAACATAGTTAAGTTTCTGAAGGTAATTCATCCAGGTAATTTTGCATTTAGAATGAGAAACAATATTTGAAATGTCTTTAGGGTTCTCTATGTTTCTTCTCTAGCTTATCATTTAGATAGGTTTTCCTTAATTTGAATTAATGAGATTTTGTTGGATACAAATTAGTTCACTGGGTGAAACTAAATATTTACTAATGAAAACTTCTGGTAAACAGAATATGCTATATTAGGAAGGCATTCATAGTTCTGGACATGATTGATCTTAATATATTTTTGGAGGCTTTGGCATGGTTAGAATTTTGGAACTGGAGAGCAACTTAGTCTAGAGGAGAATTCATTTGTCATCCACCATACAGCTGGGTCATGGTGATAAAATTGGTCTAAAATGGAAATACTCTATAATTTTTTGAAACTTTGAATACTTTTTCATATCAGATAGTGAAAGGATTTAAAAATATTTTTATTAATTTCCTTTCTCTGATAATTAGAAGTGGTTGAGAATAAAAGTGGGAAGAAAACAAGTGGTCCTTTTACATTATTTTCTTCTTCCTGTGTCAGAGTGGAAAGGTTTTGTTTTGCTTTTTTAGAATATCTAAAATGGAATTGAGTTTGCATGCAGGAACAATAGTATTTGCATTTCAGACTCATGAGTTACATTCAGCTGTCCTATCTCTTTAGTTTTCTTTAGAGCCTTTGCTCAGTTTTTCTTTGACTCATGATTTTAACACTTTTGAAGGGTATAGGCCAGTTGTTTTGCATAATGTTCCTTAACTTAGTTTTGCTCATTGTTTCCACATGACTAGATTCAATTTCTGCATCTTGACAGGAGAATCTCACTGTCATGGCACTTTGTTCTCATTGCATCCTATCGAGTAGAACATGATTCTCCTTTATTCTACTATTATTTATTCTGTTTTCACTTTAATTAGCTTATGGAGGTGGTGTCTATCAGACTTTTTCAATATTAGGTTACTCATTTTCCCTTTATAATTCATAGGTATTTTGAGGGAGGGACTTTGAAACTGTGTAAGTATAACATCTAATCATCATCAAACCTTATTTTTTTCCTTTGTTCATAGATTCTGATTCAGTGAGTTATAATTTGTTACTATCATTTACTTTGATCCTCAGATTGTCCCATATTTGAATGTGGACAGCTCCTTCAAGCTGTCTTCTATTTTCTTTTGATATGTCCCCATCATTCGCTGGGCATCCACTAGCATTCTGACACAAGATGTGCCAAGCTAATCTTTTTTTTTTTTTTTTTTTTTCATTTTTCTTTTATTATTCATATGTGCATACAAGGCTTGGTTTATTTCTCCCCCCTGCCCCCACCCCCTCCCTTACCACCCACTCCACCCCCTCCCGCTCCCCCCCTCAATACCCAGCAGAAACTATTTTGCCCTTATCTCTAATTTTGTTGAAGAGAGAGTATAAGCAATAATAGGAAGGAACAAGGGGTTTTGCTGGTTGAGATAAGGATAGCTATACAGGGCATTGACTCACATTGATTTCCTGTGCATGGGTGTTACCTTCTAGGTTAATTCTTTTTAATCTAACCTTTTCTCTAGTTCCTGGTCCCCTTTTCCTATTGGCCTCAGTTGCTTTAAGGTATCTGCTTTAGTTTCTCTGCATTAAGGGCAACAAATGCTAGCTAGTTTTTTAGGTGTCTTACCTATCCTCACCCCTCCCTTGTGTGCTCTCGCTTTTATCATGTGCTCATAGTCCAATCCCCTTGTTGTGTTTGCCCTTGATCTAATGTCCACATATGAGGGAGAACATACGATTTTTGGTCTTTTGAGCCAGGCTAACCTCACTCAGAATGATGTTCTCCAATTCCATCCATTTACCAGCGAATGATAACATTTCGTTCTTCTTCATGGCTGCATAAAATTCCATTGTGTATAGATACCACATTTTCTTAATCCATTCGTCAGTGCTGGGGCATCTTGGCTGTTTCCATAACTTGGCTATTGTGAATAGTGCCGCAATAAACATGGATGTGCAGGTGCCTCTGGAGTAACAGTCTTTTGGGTATATCCCCAAGAGTGGTATTGCTGGATCAAATGGTAGATCGATGTCCAGCTTTTTAAGTAGCCTCCAAATTTTTTTCCAGAGTGGTTGTACTAGTCTACATTCCCACCAACAGTGTAAGAGGGTTCCTTTTTCCCCCGCATCCTCGCCAACACCTGTTGTTGGTGGTGTTGCTGATGATGGCTATTCTAACAGGGGTGAGGTGGAATCTTAGTGTGGTTTTAATTTGCATTTCCTTTATTGCTAGAGATGGTGAGCATTTTTTCATGTGTTTTCTGGCCATTTGAATTTCTTCTTTTGAGAAAGTTCTGTTTAGTTCACATGCCCATTTCTTTATTGGTTCATTAGTTTTGGGAGAATTTAGTTTTTTAAGTTCCCTGTATATTCTGGTTATCAGTCCTTTGTCTGATGTATAATTGGCAAATATTTTCTCCCACTCTGTGGGTGTTCTCTTCAGTTTAGAGACCATTTCTTTTGATGAACAGAAGCTTTTTAGTTTTATGAGGTCCCATTTATCTATGCTATCTCTTAGTTGCTGTGCTGCTGGGGTTTCATTGAGAAAGTTCTTACCTATACCTACTAACTCCAGTGTATTTCCTACTCTTTCTTGTATCAACTTAAGAGTTTGGGGTCTGATATTAAGATCCTTGATCCATTTTGAGTTAATCTTGGTATAGGGTGATATACATGGATCTAGTTTCAGTTTTTTGCAGACTGCTAACCAGTTTTCCTGGCAGTTTTTGTTGAAGAGGCTGCTATTTCTCCATCGTATATTTTTAGCTCCTTTGTCAAAGATAAGTTGCTTATAGTTGTGTGGCTTCATATCTGGATCCTCTATTCTGTTCCACTGGTCTTCATGTCTGTTTTTGTGCCAGTACCATGCTGTTTTTATTATTATTGCTTTGTAATATAGTTTGAAGTCAGGTATTGTGATACCTCCTGCATTGTTCTTTTGACTGAGTATTGCCTTGGCTATTCGTGGCCTCTTGTGTTTCCATATAAATTTAACAGTAGATTTTTCAATCTCTTTGATGAATGTCATTGGAATTTTGATGGGAATTGCATTAAACATGTAGATTACTTTTGGGAGTATAGACATTTTTACTATGTTGATTCTACCAATCCATGAGCATGGGAGATCTCTCCACTTTCTATAGTCTTCCTCAATCTCTTTCTTCAGAAGTGTATAGTTTTCCTTGTAGAGGTCTTTCACATCTTTTGTTAGGTTTACACCTAGGTATTTGATTTTTTTTTGAGGCTATTGTAAATGGAATTGTTTTCATACATTCTTTTTCCGTTTGCTCATTGTTAGTGTATAGAAATGCTAATGATTTTTCTATGTTGATTTTATATCCTGCTACCTTGCTATAGCTATTGATGATGTCTAGGAGCTTCTGAGTAGAGTTTTTTGGGTCTTTAAGGTATAGGATCATGTCGTCTGCAAATAGGGATATTTTGACAGTTTCTTTACCTATTTGTATTCCTTTTATTCCTTCTTCTTGCCTAATTGCTCTGGCTAGGAATTCCAGTACTATGTTGAATAGGAGTGGAGATAGTGGGCATCCTTGTCTGGTTCCTGATTTTAGAGGGAATGGTTTTAATTTCTCTCCGTTAAGTATAATGCTGGCTGTAGGTTTGTCATATATAGCTTTTATAATGTTGAGGAACTTTCCTTCTATTCCTAGTTTTCTTAGAGCTTTTATCATGAAATGATGTTGGATCTTATCAAAAGCTTTTTCTGCATCTATTGAGATGATCAAGTGGTTTTTGTCTTTGCTTCTGTTAATGTGGTTTATTACGTTTATTGATTTTCGTATGTTGAACCACCCCTGCATCCCTGGGATGAAGCCTACCTGGTCGTGGTGAATAATCTTTTTGATGTGTTGCTGAATTCGATTTGCCATTATTTTGTTGAGGATTTTTGCATCAATGTTCATTAAGGAGATTGGCCTATAGTTCTCCTTTTTGGAGGTGTCTTTGCCTGGTTTTGGGATAAGTGTAATACTGGCTTCATAAAATGTGTTTGGCAGTTTTCCTTCCCTTTCTATTTCATGGAACAGTTTAAGGAGGGTTGGTATCAGTTCTTCTTTAAAGGTCTGATAGAATTCAGCAGAGAATCCATTAGGTCCTGGACTTTTCTTTTTGGGGAGACTCTTGATTGCTGCTTCAATTTCATTTTGTGTTATAGGTCTATTCAGGTGATTAATATCCTCTTGGTTCAGTTTTGGATGATCATATGTATCTAGAAATCTGTCCATTTCTTTTAGATTTTCAAATTTATTTGAATATAGGTTCTCAAAGTAGTCTCTGATGATTTCCTGGACTTCCATGGTGTTTGTTGTTCTCTCCCCTTTTGCATTCCTGATTCTACTAATTTGGGTTTTTTCTCTCCTCATTTTAGTCAGGTTTGCCAGGGGTCTATCGATCTTGTTTATTTTTTCAAAGAACCAACTTTTTGTTTCATTAATTCTTTGTATGGTTTTTTTGGTTTCTATTTCGTTGATTTCAGCTCTTATTTTTATTATTTCTCTCCTTCTATTTGTTTTGGGATTTGCTTGTTCTTGTTTTTCTAGGAGTTTGAGATGTATCATTAGGTCATTGATTTGGGATCTTTCAATCTTTTTAATATATGCACTCATGTGCCAAGCTAATCTTGTAATTTCCCTGCTTCAGCCCTGGAATCAGACATTTCTTCAAGGTGATTACCTTTTAGTAGAGAATAGTATTTAGAAGGCAAGATCATGATTCCAGTTATGTTCAAAATTTTCAGGATATTCCTGCTCCCAGAAACTCCTCTAAGTAGAAAGAACTACAGACTATATATGTAAATGTATGTGTATATGTATGAAATCATTGCGTTTACGCAGCTATCTTTGATTGCAGTTCAGTACCAAAAATTCATTCTAGTATCTTCCTTTTCAATCTTGTGCTTCTCTAGTAGTGAGAACTCTGGCTACCATATAATAGATTAAAGATGCTCATCTTCTCTGCCCAATCTTTTCCACCCCCTCCCATGACAGGGGCCTTTCTCACTTCACTTCAGCTCAATATTCTATGCTAGGCTACCTCTCCCCTTTTCACTTTGGTGAGGATGACTTTATACTGTGCTGGCTCTTTCAAACCAACCACACCGTAGTGCCTATCCACATGAATGCACTCTTTGATTAGGTTGGGCATTGATGCATTGTCTGGAACCAGGCACATTTTAAATTTGGATAGTTACATTTTCAAATTGCCTTTGAGAGGGCTATACTGATTTATATTTGCATCTACAGTTAACCTTTCATAAACCGGCTTGCAGTAGATATTAAACATTTTAGTCATTGTAAACCTGATGGATGAAAAATATAATTCCATTATTAATACAGATTGATTTGAGTGAGATTGACCATTATGTTTTTCATTTTGTTGTTAATCTTTTCACTCCTACTTTCTTTCATCTGAAATTTATGGATAATGATGTTTGTATTAGAGTTATAAAAGGTTTACCTGATTGTATTTGTCTGCTTGGGCTGCTGTAACAAATGCTGTAGACTGGATGGCTTACACAACAAAAATTTATTTTTCTCACCCAGTCTGAAGGCTGGAAAGTTGAACATCGAGGTGGTGTTGGCAGAGTCAGTTCCTGGTGAAGTCTCTCTTCCTTCCGGAAGGATGCCTTCTCATGGAGAGAGAGAATAACTTCTTTTGTATCTCTTACAAGTTTACTAATTCTATTATGAGGACTCCCACCTTTGTAGCCTCATTAAATTCTAATTACTTCCCAAAATCCCCATCTCCAAATACTGTCACAGTGAGGCTAAGGGCTTCAAAATGTATTTTTAGAAAGTGTCCAATAAAGAGTATGGCAGGAAGTTTATATTCAATAAACACTAGGCCTCTTTTTTCTCTCCCCACCTAATGTACTTAAGAGTTTAGATTTTGGGTATTTGGTACTTATTTAGAATTTGACCTATTTCTGATAAATTTTTCAATTAATAATTTGGCTTATATCCAAATTTAACTTGTTACATTTCCAGGTTATTTGATTATTTATTAGCATTAAAAGCTTCAAAATAAAAAATAAGGTGTTATTAAATGTTTTTCAAAAAGCAGAGCCATATAAGAGATGTATGTATATAGCGTATATTATTTAGGGATACATACAAATCAAAATGAAGAAACCCCAAATACAGATTCTGGTGCTTAGGAGGGGAGTAATGAACCAGGATGCTAAAGAGTAAAAAAAAAAAAAATTCTTTGGGAAACTACTTAATTAGTTATTTCTGTGTTTCTGTGGAACGAGCAAGCAATAAGCAATTGTCATTTAAATAATGTTTAATATTGCTACTGTATTAAAGACTGATTTTTGAAAGATCTGATAAATTGTGGAAACATTAAGAGGAAAATAAAAATTTCAGAAACTGTCTAATCTGTGAAGTACTTAAAATTCACCAAATATCTTTTTCTAGTTGTGTGATTCATTGTATATTCAGTGTTTGGTAGGAAATTATATCGTCTTTATTCTGGAAAGTATTTCTCTACTCACCTCTCTGACCCCTCAAATGTCTCTGTCGCGATTAGCATGTAATAAATGATTTATTCATTTGCTATATGTTTGCTATTTCCTAAAGTATGGTACTGAGGCGTGAATATTAGTTGCCATGTACCAGTCTTAAAGTGCTTTCTTTACATACTAGTCTCATTTAATCCTCATAGCAGCCGTATGAGGTGTAGGTTTTATACCTGGGGTTCGGCAAAAAATAACTTACCCAAGTCACAGAAATTTGCCTTTGAATTTAGTACATAACAGAAGAGTCAAGGATAGTGACTTTCACACCACAAGTGGAATTCTTGAGAATTTTGGAAACGTTTATTTTAAGGTGGAACATCATTATTCATGGCCTCCCTATTCCTGCCCCTGCAGTTGAACCAGAGCAACTTTTGACTGTTTTATCTGTTAGGCTTTTGGGTAAGATTTCCATTGGTTTCCTGGTCTCTGTGTGTGGTGTGTAAGAAGAGGAGGTAGGGAATTGAACAACTGATTGTAAAGACCAACAGCAGTTCAAAAGAAGGGGCAGTTATTTCTAGTTATTTAAAATGTGAGAGAGCACCATTTGGAATAGAGGCTTTCAAAACATAGAAATGTAGGAAAGGAGTTTCCGCTAGAAGGGAAAAGTAGATGCTTACAGGTGGAAAATGAATATGTGCTTTTTATTTATCTGGGAAATAGTAGTTGGAGGGAGTTAGGTGCATAATCATAGCAAGCTTTTCTTAAGTACATGAGAAGTGGAGTTTTTATTTTCTGTTTGTTTCCTTGTTTTCAGATGACAGTGATATATGAGTTTCCTTTAGGCAGTAGACTGTTTAGGATACATTAATCCATCAGAATTCTTTTGAAAAGGTAGAGACCAAAGTCATATAAGCTAACTAGCAATTACTGAAATAACTAAGGTGAGAGCTAAAATAGGTTATTAATAATGAGGAATGAAGTTCAGAGAGTGATGCAAGAATATCATGACTTTGAGTAACTAGTTTCATATTGGATGTTCAGAATAAGAAATCCAAGAGGTTGTGATTTTACACTTGCATGTCTGGGATTATGGATGAAGAGTTCAAATTGGATACCATTGCCTTAGTCATGTGAAGAAGCTGGGTCAAAATGAGGCAACTGAGATGAGCTCAGGGTATGAGGGCATGGAAAAGATGAAAGTAATAATGGTTGATAATTTTTGAATTAGAAAAAAATAAAAGTACTAATCAGTAAAGAGAACCAATAAAGTGAAAACTTTTTTCAAATGTTTTCAATTGATGAAAAGAATGGGTTTGAATTTCCTTCCTTTTTTAAATGTAAGATTAATTATAAATGGTTACGAGGGTATTTTGAACCTCAGTTTCAGAATTCTTGCCACAAATAACTGAAAACTCACCAATATCATTTATGACTTTGTGTGTATGTGTGTGTGTGTGTGGTACTGGGACTTAAACTCGGGACCTATACCATGAGCCACTTCACCAGCCCTTTTTTTGTGATGGGTTTTTTGAGATAGGTTCTCATGAACTATTTGCCCAGGCTGGCTTTGAACCACAAAATCTGGATATGTGTCCCATACTGATCTGGAGCTCACTGTGTAGGCTAGGATGGCCTTGAACTCCTGAACATCCTGCCTTCTGAATACTGGGATTACAGGCATGTGCTACCATGCCTGGCCCATTTGTGACTTACTTTTGCTTGTTAGCTCTAACAAGGACCAAAACTGTCCTTGTTAGAGAAATATATAGTAATACTGTTGGTGCTGTACTAGGTATTGATTTCTTGGCTACTGAATAGGCATTAGATGTGTAGGGTCTGGGATAGGTGTGTTTGCACTTGCATGCAGATGATCTGCAGAAATGAAATTTTAGGAAAAAAATCATCTGTTTTATATGGTCTAAGCAAGAACACATGTAAGTTGACTAGAGTTGGTGTGGCTTCATTTTCATGATCATGAGTATAATAGTGCTCTTTGCAACTGTGTTTTTTTCTTTCATACCTTTGATGATAAGTACAGAGTTTATTTATATTTCTTGTCATAATGTTCTGTATATATATGCACATTTTTTATTTGAAGAAGTTTAGTTTGTTTATATTCAGAATATCTTTACTATTATAGAGTGAGAATTTAATGCTCCTGAAAAGTTTTAGCCCTATTTAAGTTAAATAGAATTTCTTCCTTACTTTTCTCCAAAGTGATATACTTCATTTCTTTAAGAAATTTGGGAATGTTTGCCGGAAGATGGAAGAGTATTAAAAACATTTTCTAAGATGAGAGAAAACCTGTTTGATACTTACACGTCAAGGTGATACTTAGATGAAGTATGTGAGATCTTCAGTAGCTCCAGTTTTTTAAATTTAAAGCTAACCACAACTATAATTCTCAATGGGCAAATGTAAAGAAAGCTAACTTTGGGGCAAAATCTTAAATAGTTTAGAGTTGCTAGATACTTATGTATTAGGCATCTGTTGCTGATTTCTAATTCTGACTTTTAAAAGTATGTTTTTTTTTTTTTTAATGAGTGTACATCTGGAGGCCCAAACATTGAAGTAAATGCAGCTGTGCTTATTTAAATGATTAATTCACAATTCTAGCAATGCATTTACTGTTGAAGATAAAATATATGCTTTATAAGACTATCTACATATTGCAGAATGGCATTAGACGTAAATCAGGTATCCTTGTTTGGTTTTATTTTGCCCTTTTAAAATAAGCTATTTCTGAACTTAAAAATGAGTGACTAAATAAAATTGCTTGATTATCAGTATTATATTATAATTGAAAATCAAAACAATTCAGAGATGCAAGAGATGTCAGCTAAACCCAAAAAATGTCAGATATTTTTATATTATATACTCAATAGAGTTGCATGTGTTGCAACTTAACATATATTTTAACGTATGTACAATAATTTATAAGTTTTGGAAATATTATTTTGCGGTATTAAACTGTAACTTAAGTTTTTTGCATAATTCTTTTTAATAAGCATAATCTTTAGTTTCCCCCAGATGGCAGAGTCTGATTTGTCAGTGTGAGTATTAATTTTCTTAATGATACTCTTGTTAATTTCTAATGCTTAATAAATTATAACTCAAAAGAAGTGATTTTTCAGATTCCTTATTTATAATAATTGAAAAGTTGGTATGATACACATTTTAGTACATCTTACTCCTAGAATAAGGTAGGTATTAAAATTTTAAAATATATTCATATTTATAAGGTAATTAATAAAAAATTTGATCCAACTTTATCTTCGTATAAACAATATCATTATTATGAAGTTCTCTATTCATACCAAAGAAGTACAAGACTTTTTCCATGAATCTTTTTGCGTTCTTCTTAAAACCTTTACTCCTGTATTCCCTCTTTTCCCCATAAGCCATTTTCTTTTCTTTAGAACTTTAGCTTTATCTTGTCCATTTCTTTTAATATGTAGATGCAGGAGTCGAACAAATTAGCAGGAGATGGTTGTTAAAGCAGGGAGAGATGCTTTATCTTTATGCCAAATGATCATGGGCCAAATGTACGTTTTATTACTTTAACAAAGTTTAAAGAAGTAAAGCCAGCATGGAGACATTTGAATGACATCAGGTAACAACAATATTGACATCAACATTTTGAATCTAAAAATAATTAGATTAAAAGTTTCTGGGGCGCTATAATTTTTGCCTTTCTGAAAAGACAATTACTCTAAAAGACAAAGTTCTGCAGTGGTTTTCAAAGACATAAGGTTTAGCAGAAAAGTGTCAAATATTCTTATTTTATGTTTCTAACTTGCATCTTTTGGCACATATTCATTTCCTTTTTAGGAAATGATGAAAACTACCTAGTTAACTGTGAGGAAGATGTTTGGTTGAAAATGATTTAGACTGAGTGGAGGTTTGGTGTCTCAGAACGTTAAAACACTTCCATTATGACTTGACCAACGTATATTTCCCCTCTTCTCAAGATCATGTGTCTAGTCTTTATCAAATTATTTTTAGAACATGAAGCCTCCATATCTTCATAATGACATCTTAAAATACCTGCAAAACCGATACTTGGACAATTCCTGTTTCTAGGCTCAATCCAAATAGTGTATTTAAAGACTGGGTCTTGAAATTGAGGAACAATGGTAGCAAAAAATTAGTAAAATACTTTCTTGTAAGGTAGTTTTCACTTCATCTTTTTTTATATTTCGGGGGGCAGTTTGTTTGTTTTTTTGGTACTGGGCTTGAATTTAGAGCCTATACCTTGAGCTACTCCACCAGCTCTTTTTTGTAATGTTTTTCAAGATAGGGTCTCTTGAATAATTTGTGGCTGGCTTTAAATTGTGATCCTCCTGATCTCTGCCTCCTGAATAGCTAGGATTACAGGCGGGAGCCACTTGTGCCTGGTTCAGTTTTTTACTTAACATTTTTATTAGCATATATTAGTTGTACCAGGGGTTTCATTGTGCCATGTCTATATATGCTTACAAAGTACCTTGATTTCAAGTTCACCCCACCATTACTTCATCTCCTTCTCCCCCTCGTAAAAATGATGTCAACGGATTTCTATTTTATGTAAGTATATATAAAGTACATCAACCATATTCTCCCTCTTTACCCCCTCTGTTTACCCTCCCATTCCCACTAATGCCTACTCCCTCTCCCAACAGCACCTGTTTTACAATCCTGTCCTTAATTTTTTAAGTATATCTTCAATGTTCAGAGAGGGTTTATCTGTTTTTTTGATTGTGGTCTTGGTGATGATTTTCAAATAAAGAGGGGGCATAATGTAGAGTGATCTTTAAGCAATCATGTCTTGGGCATTTTATAAAAACTTGAAGTTTATAAAGCCAAACCTTGCTGTAATGCAGTTCAATGAAGTAGTTTCATGTACTTTTTTTTTTTCTTAATGCAGGAAGGCTTTAGTGTTATTAAAAGCTGAAAATAATAAATTGTAAGTTGTCCCGTAAGATTATTAAATGGCTACAGAACTATAGATTAGAGTAAGGTTGGAGGGAATGTGGAGAGGAATAAGAGCATTGTGAATATTCATTTGCTATAAAAGGATATTCAGTTCACTTGTTCTATTATAAGTTTGACATAAAAGAATCTGGACTTTACAAAAGATAAGTTTAATATTACTTGAAATATTTATCTTGTTGAGTTTTGGAGATTGGGTTATAAGAGAAACATATCTTCTATCTGAAATGAGGCTCCTTTTTAATTTAAAATTTGATCTTACTCAGTACCCCATACACCTTTACTTTATGTTCCTCATATATGTATTAAGAGGACAGGAAAAAAGACCTCCATAAAGTGAAAGGAATAATTTTTCCAGAATTAATATAGTGGTAATAAGAACAAGAGGAGGTGGGGATCTTTGGAGATACCTGGGAGTTGAGATGGAAAAGACATTATGATAATTGAGGGACTCAGGAGGCAGATGCAAGACAGAGCTACATAGCAAGACCCTGTCTCAAGAAAAGATGGGCATGGTGGCTCAGTCTATGATTCTAGCTACTCAGGAGGTAGAGATCCAGAGGATTACAGTGTGAGGCCAACCCAAGCAAAAAGTTTACCAGACCTCATCTCAATCAATAGCTAGGAGTGGTAGGGCACATCTACCATCCCAACTATAAGGGGAAACTTAGAAGGGTCTTGGCCCTGGCATAAAGCAAGAACCTATCACAAAAATAACCAAAGCAAAAAGGGCCGTCACAGAGTGGCTCAAGTGGTAGAGAGCCTAGCAAGATATATATGTACAATTCAAGGGAGAGTTCTACATTGGAGACAGATGTGGAAGTCAGCACTGTATTACCAAACTGTATCATTCAGGTAGGCTCTTAAGAAGTACAGACCAGGTTTACATTCCTAATTTAGGCAAAGGGAAGGGATATTTGAAGACAATTTATATTTCACTGTATGGCCCCTTGATTTCTGAAATAGAAGTAATAACTAGAGGTTTGGTTTTAGAAAGGCCATTTTATTGGTAGTTTCTTTCTACTTGTATACCTAGTGGTCTGGAAGTTCCGTGTTCTTAGTATTATTTTCTCAGTAGAAATTCCTTATTCCAGTACTAAATGCCTGAAGATGTTCGCTTACATAATGTATTTTCTGATTATTCTAACAAAAGCTAGAATCTTAACCTAAACCTTCCTTCTACATCCACAAGAAAAGGAAGAAAGAAGAAAATTTAGAAAACTCAAAACTGCCACAGTCCTCCTTATGCATATTTACATTTTTCCTTCTTTAATCCTGGCTCAAGTTATAGAACTCATTTGAGCAAGCTAAAGACCTGGAATTCAAACCTCAGTACTGTCCTGTTCTCTGTCCCTCCCCCCAAAAAAAGAATCTTAGCTTTTATATTGATGTCATTACTCAAAAACTAGTTGTGGCTTATAATTTATTCTCCTTTTTAATATCTGTATATGAGTTACTGTTCCTTTTGATGTTTAACAATTTACAGTGTTATCTTCCTGTTACTCAACTTGTTTTAAGGTTGTTGGTATATGTTTGAAAGAATGTGAAATAGACCTTATAAAAATGAGTTTTTTATAAAAAAAAAAAAAAAGAAAGAAAAATCAGTGAAGTAAATATCCTCCTGAAGTTACAAGTTTTAATGGCACATAGAATTTTTTTTATTGACTTCTATTTTAGGTTATCTGAAAATTCAAGAACTGAGAGAACAAGACAGCAAAAAACTTTGAGATTTAAGGAGGATTACAGTTTCTCACAGATAACTATTTTTGAATTGTGAGAGTGTTGAGTGGTAAATTTTCTGAAGTTTTTATGTTTGTGGATATAATGAATAAGAAATATTTAGACATGTGTTTCTATTTTTAGACTGGGCTGGTTTAGATGAAGATGAAGATGCACATGTCTGGGAGGATAATTGGGATGATGACAATGTAGAGGATGACTTCTCCAACCAGTTAAGGTAGGTTTTAAGCTGGATTGTTGGTATAGCTCAGTGTTAATTGTAAGCCTGGAACGTGTAACTTAAATAAATGTCCTCTTAGAAAGACACTTCATCTTTGAAATAGATTTTGAATTATGCAAAATAACACCTTACCTTCACCTCCTAGGTTCTAAAATATACTTTGTGTAATTTATGCAACTTTTGTTCTGTACAGTCTTTGTTTTCAAAGGTAGTTAAATAGAAGCCTATTTGCTATTTTTTGTTTTTTTTGTCTTCGTGAGCTTAATTCTGTCAGTGTTAATTTTCTACCAATATTCAATTATTTACCAGAAGTTAGAATCATAGAGTACTGGGGGTACCCAGTAGATACTATAGATTGGTGATTCCCAGATTTGGAGATCAGAATTGTTGGAGTGTACACTTTTATATTCATGTACAAATATACACAATTTGCCTACTTTGAACATCTCATATAAATGGAATTAATGCACTATGTATTCAAGGGTCATCCACATGGCAGCATGTTCAGTACTTTATTCTTTTATATGACTGAATAGCACTTTATTATAGAGATATATGTTGTACTTACTCATAACGTGTTAGACATTTCCACTCTGGCTGTTATGAGTTGTCTTCCACTATGAACATGCAATACGTATATTTGAGTACCTGTTACCAAGTTTGGGGGATATATATATATATATATATATATATATATAATTGCTGGGTTTTGGGGTTATCCTATGTTTGATAACTTTTTTTTTTTTTTGATGGAACCCAGAGCTTCACACTCACTAGGCAGGCGCTCTACCACTTGAGTCACTCCACCAGCCCCATGTTTAATTTTTTGAAGAACTGCCAAACTGTTTTCTACAGTGTCTTAAAAAATTTTACTTTCCTACCAGCAATGTATACATACTCACCAGAACTTATTTTTCGTTTTTAAAGAAATTACAGCCATCCTGAGAGCAAAAGCTGTGAAGCACTATCTCGTGGTCTTGATTTTAATTTCCCTTGTGACTAAACTTTTCATATGCTTCTTGACCATTAAGCTTCCTCAAGGAAAATAAATCTATTCGAGTCCTTTTCTCATTTCGAAATCGGGTTGTCACTAGGAGAGGTGGTATATACCTCCTTCCCACACTCAGGAGGTAGAGGCAAGAAGATTGTTAGTTACAGACCAACCTGGGTTTAAGAGACCTATCTCAAAACCCCAAAAATTTATTTACAAATAAACAAATATTGTGTTGTCTTTTTTATTGTTGAATCATAAGATTTCTTTACATATTCTTCATCCCAAAACTGTATCAAATGTAATTTGCAAATATGTTTTCATCCTTTTTACTTTAGACTGTCCTTTGCACAAAATTTTTAATTCTGATGAAATCTGATTTATCTTTGTTTTTTTCTTTTTCTTTTATTACTTGTGCTTTTGGTAATATATTTAAGAATTAATTCCCATATTGAAGATAATGAAAATTCATCCCTATGGTTTTTTTTAGCTCTTACGTTTAGATCTTCAATACATTTTGAGTTAATTTTTGTAAGCAGTGTGAAATGGGGTCTGACTTTTTTTTTTTTTTGCATTCTTTTGCAATTTGATATCCAGTTGTCCCAGCACCGTTTGTTGAACAAACACTACTTTCCTTAGATTTTTATAATTCAACCTGTCTTTACCCCATGCTTTACTCAAATCAAAATATAGGTCTGTTGTAATCTTATAATTTACTAAGTTGGTAATACTTATAGATTGCTAACTCAGATTCTTCATTGTATTTTTTGGTTATTCTAATGTCCTGAGATAAAATTATTCAGGGTCTTTAAATTACTTTAATGCAGTTTGGAGTTGCCTCACCTATCTTAGTGTTCAATTTTGTCTTAATGGTGTTTTTCCTTTTACAGTATTTTGAACAAGATAGGAGAATGGTAACTGTTGAACAGTAATCCTGCCTTTTCTCTGCAATCTGTTTGTAGCACACCAGCTGTACTAAGCATTGGACCTATCCTTTCTCATTTTCCTTAATCAGCCTTTGCTTTATTCTGAGCTACCTCGGAGAAGAATGCCTTGCCACCTTCCTTTAAAATATGCATCCTCCTTTCTTCCTCATCAGAGTCATTATGCTGTTAGAATTTTGATTCAGGCCTTCTAGTGCTATTGAGCCTTATTCTATGTTTTTAATGCAGAGTCAGTTTTTCTTTTTTTCTGCTATCTTGGAATTTTTAAAATTGAAACTAAATGAGTTTTTCTTTCTTTGCCATTCAAAAATGTCAGATTTCTCTGGAGTTTTTGTATCATTTGTTTCTTTCATTAATCATGTAATAGTACTTTTCTCTTAATTATTTAAGATATTATTAAATATTACGATTTTTATCAGGGGACTTATACTAGTAAGTGTACTAATAATTGGATTTCTCATCACTACTATCTTTTGCTTTTTTTTACTGATTAGAGAATATTCCATACATTCTTTGTGACTTACTGTTTTTATAATACACCTCCAAGTGTTTTTATTTTATCTGTTGTGTTTCTGCCTTTCAGTTTCTGGGTTATCATAACTGTATAAATTGTGGTGTGTCCATTGGTTTCTGGATTTCCATAAGTATCTAAGTTGTGATAATGCCATTAATGATAAAGTGTTTCCTTCTTAATTCTCTGTTTGAGTCATGAGGTTTTTCCATTTAGGTTATTGATAAATCACTAGCGTTGTCAAGCAGAACCTGCTGCATTAATGGAAATGTTCTTTAAACTACACAATCCAGTATAGAAGTCAGTAGTCACATGGCTATTGAGTACATCAAATGGCTAGTGCAGAAAAGGAACTGAATTTTTTATTTTATTTCATTTCAATAGTCACATGATGACCATATTGAACAATACAGCCTCAGTCAGTCCTTGTCTAAAGACATTTGTAAAGGTTCACAAGTCTCTTGAAATGATGTCTTTATGGTCTGTATAAAATTCAGGAAGGCCTTTACTATGGTATCATAACTCTGGAGATGCAGCTCAAGAGTCTGGTGAGTCAAACTGCCTAGGTTCCAACCTTGGATCTGCCTCTTACATAGCTATAAGGACTTGGAGCAAGCCATCATTTAACCTTCCTGTGACTAACTTTTCTCACATAAAATGCAGATAATAATTAGTACTTTACTCATAGGATTGTTGTAAAGATTAAATGAGTGAATATGTGGTGTGTGTTAGACAAAAGCCCTCAATGTATTATCCTGGCCATTCCATATTACTTTTTCAGTGTAATTTACAAATACATATAGAATGAAACTGTCTGTGTCTCCAGGTAACTAAGAGTCATTCCATTTTTTTCTGCTCCTGACATCATTTATTTCTCTGTATATCAGTAAAAATAGGTAACATTATGAGGTTTTCTCCTACCCTATATCACACCTTACATAAAAAAATCCAAGAAGCCAGTGTAGTTCCTGATTTACTATGTCAGACAAAGACCCTGTAACAAAGCTGAGAAACTGCCAGTTGGTATTAGTCTTTTTTTCTTAATTGCAAAATGAATGCTGCTGCTTTTATTTCAAATAGTCTACATTCACTGTGTATGTCCTATAATAATCTGGTTATGCTGGGTTTCTTCCCTCTTTCTTCTCTTTGTTGGATTTTTCCATAGTGGTTTTTTTTGTACTTAGTAGCCTTAATTTATTTTTCTTTTAGTTTCTTATACTTTTAAGTTCTAATAAAGAACTTTTCATCTTCCCTAAGAATTTACTTGATTGCATTTCATCATCTCCTTTGTGTTCATAAACAATTTGTAAATGTAATTAATTGGTGACCACCTCCCATGAGGAAGGTAAATACATACAAAACTTATTATTTAGATCTTAGGTTGAACTTCTTGGGGATTTTTTTGTGACTGTTCAATAAGAGAAAGTTAATCTATAGAGATTTTATAAAAGGGAGCAGAAAACTGATGTTTAAGAACGCTTTAAAATTCTGTCCATTTTAAATAGGAAAAGTATAAAATTTTAGCATGAGATAAAATTCAAAGATAATTACCACACTCCCTGAGATTGGTAACAACAGTTTTTGTAGGAAACATTTGAGCTGCTTTCTATCAACAAAAATAAGAAGCTTTTTGCTTTTCTCTTCAATCTTAGTTCTTTATGTTAATGTTACATTATGTTCATGTCACTTTATTTCATTTAGTCCCCAAAACAAAGAGGACTAAGTTGTTGTATATGAAGGACAGATACAATTTTCATTTTCCTGAGGGCGAAAGGCAAATGAAGCAGTTTAGTTAAACTTAGCAAAAGAAGGGCCAGAGATTTGCACTGGGCTCTTTGGCCTATAATCCAGTGTTTATACTACCAGCCCACAAATAATGTGGGTTCTATACTCAACTACAAGGCAGGATGAATCATCTGAATAATCTCTGGAATTCATGAAAGTTAGCTCGGTATTTGTAATACAAGTAGCTAAAAAATTTAAGAAAGCTAAGGAATTTGGGAATATGAATAATATTATATATCATTCCTATCGTGTTTTTTACATTGAAGTTATGTTGGATAGTGTAAGGGTATCTAAAACAAATTATATTTGAGAACATGTTATTGGGTATAATGACGCAGACTTATACAGCGTTTTATCATAATTTGGCCCTCTAATTGTCATGAATTCTGATAAAATCTGAGTTGTGATAGATAACTTACTGGTAATGTTTGGAATGGTTATTTAAATAGCTGAAATTGATTACATAGTTAATTTACTTTGTGCAAATGTTTTATGTAAAGCAGATCACCAGTTGCAGTTGGCATTCTCAGAATATGAAATGTCAAGTTGGATAAATTATTTAAATTGATAAAAAGTGGTTTTTCAATGTGTAGTTATTTATACTAGTGTAAATCTTTGATATTTTCATCCACATTTAAAATTAGGAAAGTAAAGTTTTAATATTTTATGATATTATATTTAATTTGACTACATGTAGTTAAAACAGAAAATTCTCACATACCTTTAAATTTTATTAACAATTTTTCTTTGTTATAATAATAGATATATGTCAGTGGAAAGCGATCCATTCTTTCTGTGTATTCGACAGTAATACTCTGGTCATTATAAAATCTGAAAATTTGACATTCATGTGTATTTAGCCAAAAGGTTAATTATTCTCCAAATTTATGTTTAAGAGGGGTGGCTCTGTGCTACAGTACCTGCTTAGCATGTGTGAGGCCCTGAGTTGAGTCCTTAGAACTACCAAAACAAAAATAAAAAAGAGATTTGTAGGAAAATAAAATTAACTTAAAGGGAAAAGCAAAATTTTGTTAGTGTTATATTGATTCATATCCAGTTTCCTTGTTGCAGGTATTTTTAGGAGCTACAATAAACTTATTTGATATTTTAAACTGGTCCCTCAGGCTTAGTTTATTTAATATTGATTCATTGTATTATTTCTTTAAAGCATCTGTTTCTTTTAGCATAAAGAATGCTTAATGATATCGTTCTTTGTGTTTTATTATAGAGCTGAACTAGAGAAACATGGTTATAAGATGGAGACTTCATAGCATCCAGAAGAAGCATTGAAGTAGCCTAAACTTGAACTGTATATGAAATACTAAGACAAAGAGACCAGGATGGGATACTTTAAAACATATGTTTATTTCATTATCTGCTTGGATTTATTTTTGTTTTTGTAACAAAAAATAAATGTTTTGATCTAATCTTTTTTCAGATGTCTTGATCTTTTGACTACTCATTGATTTTATATTCATGTTTTCAAGAAACTTATATTGAGATAGTAAAATCCCATATTACAAAACTATTTTTAGTGTTATCTGAGGCTCACATTAAATAATCTGGGGCCAGAATTCATCTGCTTTCCAATTTTGTGCTTTTCTTAAGCTACATCAATTAAATATTAGTCAGATTTTATGAGGTACTTCTTTTGTATCACATTAAATCTTAATGTTATTTGTGTTTTGCTAAATTAGGCATCATTTTCTGACATTTATAAGGTGACCCTTCAAAACCTACATTTTTAAAATATTTTAAATTTCTCTAATTTACTTCATTCTTGAGCCATTAATAATGTTATTAATGATTGATTGAGTGTTCTTAGTACTTAAAGTCCATTGGATGTTTGATCACAGGTCTAAGTATAGTTTCTTCTGTTAAAATTGGGGAAGTGAACACAAAGTATTTTATCAATGTGTGACACTCTCAGATACTATATAGAAGATTGGTTTAGTACAGTAAGTTTCTACAAGGTGTTTACTGTTGCTATACCTACAGTTGTATGGGGAGGGTTGATTTGGTTTATAAAGGATTCTTTCTGGTAGGACTTCGAATGGAATTAATATGCAGGGGGGTTTTAGGAATATTTTTCAACTTAATGTGTTACTTATTAAAAAATAAAATCACTACTGAGCAGTTTCTGATGTAAAATTCATATAATACAGTACATAGACATTGAAACAGGAGTTAGTGATCTGAGATATGCCTCAAAATTATTATGAGCATAAATGTTTTTTTCCTAAGAGCAACATGCTTTGCCATCCTGATAGAAATACTAGATGATCAAATGGAATAAGGAACACAAAAGAACTTTTGTGTATAAAAGCCCTTTACATATAAGTGGTGTTTTTGTAAAAATAGTGAAGCCTGGGCAGCCATGTTCTGTTGTAACATGCTAAGAAATATTTTGATGTATATTTTTGCAAAATTCTGGTTACTGGTTCCAGAGTTACCATTAAACATCATAACAGTGGTCACCATGACAATGTCAGGTCATGCCCGTAGTGATGGTCATTTCATGTGACTTGAATTAAATTGGTGAGTACAGGTTTGAAACCTTATAGGAATTGGGCAGAGGTCTGAATGGTCATCTATATGAATCCAAAGTGTTTTTGTCTTCAATTATATATCAAAATTTAGTTTTGGTGGTTTTCTTTAAAGATTTGGTACCTGGAAATTGGTATTTAGTATCAGGATGACCTCAGAGGTAGGAAGTGAAACTAGTCAGGTATCTGAAAAAATTACAGGATTTTACATTTTATGTTCTTCTTTAACTTTTGGTCTTCACAATTATCCTATGACACGGGGAACAGGAACCATGTTATCAATTAGAAATGTCTCAGTAAGTTAGGGTAAAACATTTCACAGTTAGGCAGTAAAAGGGCCAGGATTTCCTAACTAGCAGGTGGCAGATAACAGAACTAGTATCCAGTTTCTTGATTGTTAGGTTTCCTGCATATTTTGGCAGGTATGTGAACTCTGGTGTTACATCAAGATTTGATAAATAATTAAGCCACTTACTAGCTGTGTGTTCTCTTAAGCAAGTTTCAAAATTTCCTGGTTACAGTTTTTCTGTTCTGTAAAGAATAACCTACAGGGTTAAACAAAGGTTAAATATACAGGTAATGATCAATATAGTAGTGATCAATAAGTGCTTTGAATTTTTTTCTTAGGCATGCTACTGCTTAGATGGAAGTTTTCTTATCTCCCCCTTAATAACTAATGCTTTTATGGTGCCTACAGTATACCAGGTGTTGTTTCAAAGCTATTTATATATCTTTAATTTTCACAACAACCCTGAGATAATGTTGTCATCTGCATTTCTCAAAGAAATTGAAGTGCCAAGAGGCGGAGTAATTTTCCCATAATCACTCAGCTAGGAAATGGTAAAGAATTCCCCAGGGATAAAGAACTATTCTGTAAACTTTGAATTTATCTTTCAACAGCACCTAATATAGTCTCTTTGACACAAGTGCTCCTTAAATCTTACTTGAGAGGATAGATGAAAAAATGTTGTAAATTTGCTCCAGTGTAGTTTTTATTGATACTGACATAGGGTGACTCCCTTTTTCCCTTGTAGTGTTTCATAATTGCTTCGCATTCTATTTCAGTTCCATTTGAAATGGAGTTGTAGGTGTAAAAATGATCGTTTTTCATTAGGTCTTGGCATAGAATTGCGGTGTGATACCATGTTCCTCATCCAATTCCCAATGAATGTTTACTGTAGAGTACTACCACAACGAGCCGCCTCCCTTTTGAAAAAGTAAATAATATACTAAAAATGCATTCCTTTTTATGACATGTCTTGATCCACACCGTACTTCTAAAAGACATCTATATTCTTTCTCAAGTTGAAAGGGGCAGTTATACCCTTTTGACAAACAGCTGACAATTAGTCACTCACACATGACATAACAGGATTGGCCTTTGGTTTTCTAGAGACCTTATGTCTCCTGTTTTACTCCACTTCTAAATCTTGGCTTGTATCAAGACTGCCCTGCAGTTGTAGCCATACATTCTCTAGTAATCTCAGTTGCTTAAAAAAATTATGTATGATTTCAAATCTCTGTTCACAGTTTTGGTCTGTCTGTGAAACAAACTCATACCCAGCTAATAATTGCCTCTGCAAGGTCTAATTGTTACTGGGAGTTTCAGTTAGGGTTCTTGGTCCCTACATTCTCATGAGAGATTTCAAGCAAGATGAGAAATGTAGTGAAAGTAATAGCAAAGTTTATTAAGAATGGTAAAGGTACAGAGGAGTTACAGAGATAAAAGAATAAAGGAGAACAGGTTCATTTCAGATCGGAGATTGACAACACACGTTAGGTCCTAGCTTTATTAGGGCTTAAGGGGAAGTTTTTGAGAATCATCAATTTATCAAGACAGCATTGTTTTTTTTTTTTATTTATTTTATCTCATAAACCCTACCATAATCCTTCTGTGACACACTTTATCCTGCTTTTGTCTTTATCTGTTCATTCCCATTTTGGAACAATCCTTTAAGACAAATCCTTATTTTACCATGTAAAAATCTTTTTATCCAGAAAATGTCCTCTTGTAACTCTTACACCTCTTCATGCCCTACCATTTTCCATTGATTGTATCTCATAAACCTTGACACAAGCCTTCTGGGACATGCTTTTTGCCTTCTGCTTTTTGCCCTTGTCTGTTTCCATTTTGGAACAATCCTTTATGACAAAATTTATTTACACACAAAATCCTTTCATATTAAAAAATGCTCTTTATAACCTTTACACCTCTTCCTCTCCTACTTACTGCATCCTTTTTACCTTGTTTTTTAACCCCAACAGTATGACAGAATGAAACATTACCTGTGCACACATGGCTGCAGGTCATACACACAGTTGCTGCATGAATTGTTTGAAGGGTGTCTTAGCACATTTTTTTCCCTTTGGTCTTATGTGAGTCTTATGAGTTACAGAATGTCACATTCCAATTAAGGTTGGCTAAGGTGATAAAACATCCAAACTTTAACAACAAACTATTAGTAGTACAAGCAAGACAGAAGAGAGAGAATACACAAAGCCCAAACTGTACATGTTAATACTGTAGTTACAGTTTAGGATATAAAAGGCAAGTTGATAAGTAATTATTTGCTTGTTTTTAAAAACAATTGAGAAGAGAAGTAAATCTTCACAGTTGTGTTCAGTTTTGCAAGATAATAGTCCAGAATAAGAGTAAAAAGATGGTTCCCCTCACACCAATAAGGAATCATGTCAGCTTATCAGAAGCAGGGAAAAATAAGGTTACTGGCCCCTGAGTAGGGGTTTCCTGGGTTGGCTTGCCAAATACCAGATTTGGATAACCAAACCAGGGGCCAGAAAAATCCTGGTTTCATCAGAGAAAAAAAATTAAGGATGGATATGGAGGAGACAAGCTGGGCAGATTCATTAATGCAAAGTAAAAATCCACTGTACAGATCAGAGAGTGGGAATGCTCAAGAAGGTGTGCTGTTCTGGGGGTTCCAAAGACATCAAACTTTTATTGGGGTCTGTTGACATGAGATGGTCAGTTCTGGAAAACGGGGTAATGTGTCATTCATTAACTTTCAGAGTCTGGGCTATGTGTCAACTCCTCACATATTTCAGGGGTGGGAGGGATACTGTTGGCTTTGGATAGTCAAATTGGGACTGTTATTTTTTGTGCGCTCCAGGACCTATGGGTCAGCAAGACCCTGCTATACATCACAAGTCATTTCCTTCACATCAGCCATCAAGGATGTGATTCCTTAATCAACCTCCCAAGTCATGGTTCTCAGCTTTCAGGTTTCCTAACTCCCTGCCTAGCCCCTATAACATAATGAGTATCTTAAAGTTAACTTGATGAAAACAGAAGCCTTGATAATCCTCAAACCTAATCGGTCCTCCAGCCTACCCTTTCACATTTTCTGCCCAACTGTTGAAACTCAAAATATACAACTATTTTTTAATCCTCTGTTCTTTTAAGTATCCAATTCATTGACAAGCCCTGTCAGTTCTTACCTCCACAGGCTGATACTACTGCTTGCCTACTCAGCATCCCTTCCCCTTTCTTAATCTTGATTTTCTCACCTCAGGTATCCATTCATCCTTCCTTCACTTAGGTCATTTGCCTCCATGCAAGCAACACTGACACCACTCCCAGGTTAGGGTGGGCTCTGTTTAATCTTTAGCCAATCTGGGAACTCTATCTCCTTTGCAAATGGTTAGACAAATAAGGGATGGACAGATTTAAATAACTTTGGGCCAATAAAACTAAAGGAACTGAGGCCATCTGGCAAAGAAGAGTCTTGCCTTTAAAATAGCCACATGAAGTCAGCATATTGGAATATAAGAGCATGCGTCTTTTTTTTTTTTTTTTTTTTTTTTAGCAAGAGTCTTAGTTGCTAGTGAGAATCATCTAACAACTCTTTCAGGTTGAGAGTAATGATGATTATGAAGTTTAGGCGGACAGGATTCTTTGATGACATCATTGAGCCTGCTTTAAGACTACGCTTCCTGTAAAATAAGCCTATCCGTTACCTTTTTTAAGAAACTGTCATATATAGCCTTTATTATGTTGAGATACATTCTTTCTATTCCTAGTTTTATCAGAGCTTCTTATCATGAAATAGTGTTGAATCTTATTGAAAGCTTTTTCTGTAACTAGTGAGATGATCAAGTGGTTTTTGTCTTTGTTTCTGTTAATGTGCTGTACTACATTTAATGATTTGCATATGTTGACCCATCCCTGCACCCCAGGGATGAAACCCAACTTGGTCAAGGTGTATGATCTTATCGATATGTTGTTGGATTCAGTTTGCCATTATTTTATTGAGGATTTTTGCATCAAAACTTACAGCCAACATACTTAATGGGGCAAAACTGAAACCATTTCCCCAAAGGTCAGGAATGAGACAAGGGTGCCCACTCTGCCCACTTCTATTCAACTTAGTCTTGGAATTCCTAGGCAGAGCAATTAGGCACGAAAAAGAAATAAAAAGAATACAAATAGGTGAAAAAGTAGTCAAACTCTCCCAATTTGTAGATGACATGATCCTATACCTTAAAAAAATGTGAAAAACTACACCAAAAATTACACACTATAAACAACTTCAGCAAAATAACAGGATACAAATCAACTTATAAAAATCAGTAGCCTTTCTATACACCAACAATGAACACACTGGGAAAGAATATAGGAAAACAATTCCATTTACAATAGCCTAAAAAAAAGAAATCAAATACCTAGGAATAAGCTTAATAAACTTAAATAAACTTAATAAACTTAACAAACTTAGAAAAGTTTTCCTTTTCTACAAGGAAAACTACAAACCACTGAAGAAAAAAATCAAAGAAGACAATAGAAGATGAAAAAATCTCCCATTCTCATGGATTGGCAGAATCAACATTTATGGCTATACTACCAAAGGCAATCTACATGTTCAATGCAATTCCCATCAAAATCCCAAAGACATGCATCACAGAGATTGAAAAATCAACACTAAAGTTTATCTGGAAGCACAAAAGACCACAAATAGTGAAGGCAATACTGAGCAAAAATAGCAATGCTGGAGATATCACAATACCCAACTTCAAACTATATTACAAAGCAATAGCAATAAAAACAGCATGGTACTGGCACAAAAACAGATATAAAGACCCGTAGAACAGAATAGAGACCCATATATGAATCCATGCAGCTACACCTACCTAATTTTTGACAAAGGTGCCAAAAACATACGATGAACTATGAAGAAAAGACAGCCTCTTCAACAAATGTTGCTGGGAAAACTGGATATCTGCATGCAGAAAACTGATACTAGATCCATATTTTTCACCCTGTACAATTATCAACACAAAGTGCATTAATGACCTTAATATAAGACCTGAAACCTTGAAGCTAGTACAGGAAAGAGCAGGGAATACAGTGGAAAAATAGACATAGGCAAGGACTTCCTCAGTAGCACTCAAGCAGCTCAGCACCTAAGAGAAAGGACTGACAAATGGGACTACATGAAATTAAAAAGCTTCTGCACAACAAAAGAAATGGTCTCTTAAACTGAAGAGACCACCCACTGAGTGGGAGAAAATCTTTGCTTGCTACATATCAGTTAAGGGACTGATAACCAGAATATTCAGGGAGCTCAAAAAACTAAACTCCCAAAAAATCAATGAACTGAACAGAGCTTTCTAAAAGGAAGAGGTCCAATGGCTAAAAAACACATGAAAAAACACTCACCATCCCTGGCCAAAAAGGAAATGTAAATCAAATCCACACTAAAATTGCACCTTACTCCTGTTAGAATAGCTGCCATCAAGAAGGCCAGCAACAACAAATGTTGGCGAGAATGTGGGGGAAAAGGATCCCACATACACTGCTTGAGGGAATGTAAGCTAGTACAACTATGGAAAGCAATATGGAAGCTCCTTAAATAAAAACAGATCTGCCATATGATCCAGCAATACCACTCCTAGGGATATATCAGAAGGAATGTCAGTTGGGTTACAACAAAGGTACCTGTACACCCATGCTTATTGCAGCACTATTCATAATAGCTAAATTTACGGAAACAGCCAAGATGCCCCACTACTGACAAATGGATTAAGAAAATGTATTTATACACAATGGAATTTTACTTAGCCACAAAGAAGAATGAAATTTTGTCATTCACAGTTAAATGGATGGAACTGGAGAATGTCATCTTAAGTGAAATTAGACTCAGAAGACCAAAAGCTGCATGTTCTCCCTTATATGCAGACTATAGACCTAAAACAAATGCAGCAATATTATGGGAAACTGGTCACACTATGGGAGGCCGTCCACAGGAGAAGACAAGGGAAGGAAAACAAAACTGTGAATGTGGTTGTTATGCTTGGTCACAGTACAAGAATGAATATAGAAATCTTAAACTGGCCGAGGCCATCATGGGAAGGGGATTAGGGAGTAGTGAAGAGTACTGGTAGAAATGAACCAATTTGGTAATACATATATGCATGAAAACAACATAAGGAATCTCCCTGTGTAACTATCTTTATCTCAAACTGGCAAAAATTTCATGCTTCTCTTTTTATCTTTTATGTTTTTTCTTCTACAAAACTGGAGAACAAGAGGGCAGCACAGGTTCTGCCCTGAGGTGGGGGTTGGCATCAGTGGGAAGGAAGAGGCGGTGGGGAAAGGGGTGGGAGGATGAATAAGGTGCAAATAATGTATACAATGGATATAACATGTATATAAATGCAAAAATGATACCTGTTGAAACTGTTCCAGGAATCAGGGGAGGGGGGATGAAAGAGAGCAGTGGAGGTAGTGAATTCAAGTATGATATATTTGATACATTATAAGAACCTTTGTAAATGTTGCAATGTATCCCCATCCAGCACAACAATAAAAAAAAGAAAGAAAGAAACTTTGTCTACAGCCATACCACCCTAAACACTGCCTATATCTCATCTGATCTCAGAAGAGAGAGGGTGAGACCTGATCAGTACTTGGATGGGAGAAACCTTAGGTCACGTATTTGGGTTTTTGTACCCAGCAATCTTTTAACTGGTGTACCAGAATCTACTCTCCCTACATTATCCTACTCTACTCATAATCACTGACTAGGTTCTAATGCAATAATCACATCACTGATCTCTGCTTTTTCTGCTGTACAATCAATTTGGAGAAAAAACATACATTAAAATTTAGATAATCTAACACACACACACACCCTTTTTTTTTTTTTAACTGCCATTGATAACCCAGGGAAAGATCTGAGGGCAAGCTCCTCTCCCCCCCCCCTCCCCCCCCCCCCCGCCGCCAGGCTCCCCCCCACTTGTACAGTATACAAGGTATACTGTAACCTTGTGCTAGTATGGTAAGTGTAACCTTGTGCTAGTATGATATGTTGTAACCTCCTAGGCAGAAGCTAACTGCCACATTTGCTTTTGTTCTTCTGGCTTGCTTACTTCCACATTCTGAGGCATAAAAACCCTGCAGCCTTGAGCTGCGAGTCAGTGCCATTTTTGAGGAGATCCAGGGTGATGGCCCGCTATTGTAATAAATCATTCTTTCCTCCAACCACCTGGGTTTGAGTCTTGTTCTTGCTGGTTAGACATTCTTCCCGCAACACCATCTGTGCTTCTTTAAGCAGCATAAAATCTGATCTATTTTATAAAGCCCAAAGTGATCTGACTTCTGCCTATCTCATTGACCAAGCCACTTGATTTGCAATATTGTCATAGTTTGAAACATGAATAAAAAAATCACCTAAGCAGAAAGTGATTAAAGTGCATGGAGTTACTTGATCATGCAGTTGCTTGACCCAAGTCTTTGTTCCTGGAATGTTTGCTGTGATCTTCACAAGTCAGGTCTCTCCTCACCATCCAGTCTAAGGTATTTAGTTGGTTGCTCCATGACATATGGCTTTCTTTTTTGATTTTTTTTTCTTTTCTTTTCTCTCTCTCTTTTTTTTTGGAACAGGGTCTTGTTATGTAGCCTAGGATGGTCTTGAGCTCCTAAGCCTCCTGCCTCAGTTTCACAGGAGGCTTATATATAATATGCCTTGGAGTTATTCTTCTCAAGAGGTAAGTGAGCCAGAGTGTTTACCCACTTCAGTCAGTTATTGGTTACTCAAGAGAGACATTCCCTGGCATCTTCTGGGGTGGCTCATGTACAAGTAGTATAGGTTCTAATTACCAGAAAAAGTGTTCAGGAAGAATCATAATTGCTAATTATGATTAGCAATTGGAGCAGAGCTATTCTATTTGGAAATGACAAATGAGGTGGTGCTAAGGGCAGGACACCAATATCATCTGTGACAATCCCTGGGTTATATGTGGTGTATCTTAAATATAAAGTGAATCTTGAAACCATTGATCAGGAGATTAGGAAAGTTTGGCAGAATCAGCATTACCAGGAAATAGTAGAAACCTATAGTAGACAGATGGCTTTTGCCTTTTTGTGAAACACATATCCATAAAAACATCATTCATATCTAATGGGTTTTACCTAGACAATTCAAACCTCATGTCCTGCCAAAAGACTCTAGTAGGATTTCTAATGACTCTGAAGTATACTTTTTTGTTGTTGTTGCTGCCTGTGGTGAAATGTCTTTCAAAAAAATTTTCATAGCTTTTTACTTTAACCAAAATACAGCACCATTAAAGCTCAATAACTATTAAACAAGTTGACCACATGGATCTTGTTTATATCTTTAAGATTAGTTCCTTATTCAAGGTAAAACAATGTGCTTTTTATCTATATTAGTGTTTGTAAATGAATAAAGATGACTTTAATGAGGACTTTTCAAAGCTCATAGTCATGGTTAGCATTTTATGTATGAAACCCAAGGTTCAAGTTAATAGTATGTGTCTTAATAATTTTGGTGACAATATTTCCATGTAGACAAATAGACAGGACACTGATTTTTATAAGCAGAGCAATTTCTTCTCTGTGCTTAGGCTAAGAAGGTCATTATCATTAGCTGCATAGATGGCAATTTATATAGAAGAAAGATAATTAGAATTTATTAACATTAAAAGCAAAATTTAAAAGCTATGATTTATAGGTTGTAATGGTTTCTTCATATTTTATAATTTAATTTGTTAAATAAGACTAGTAGAACATTTGGGAACCTGAACTTTCACTGTTTAACATAACTGCCTTAGTCTACACATTAGTACTCAGCAATGTAGGAAGTGAAATGAATTAATTGCTAGTTTTTGTTTGTTCATTTGTGTTGTTATTTTTGTTTTGTGGTACTGGGGGGTTGTTTGTTTTGTTTTATTTTTTTGGTGGGACTGGGGTTTGAGCTCAGTGTTTCACGCTTGCTAGGCAGTTGCTCTACCATTTGACCTAAGCCTTCAGCCCTTTCTGCTCTGGTTATTTTTGAGATAGGGTCTTGCCTTTTGCCCAGGCTGGCCTGGATTGAAATCCTGCTACTTTATACTTCTCATTGTAACTGAGATGACAGATGCACATCACCACACCCAGCTTTTTCCTTTGAGATGGGGGACTCATGAATGTTTTTTCCCCCTGGGCTAGGCTTGAACTATGATCTTCCCAATCTCAGCTTCCCAAGTAGCTAGAATTATGGCCATGAGCCAACAGCACCTGGCTTAGATTTTTTTCAAGTTAAAATTAATAGTTGATAGACACAAAATTTTCTTTATGTCAGTTGACTCTATTTTTCCAAGGAAGGCTTTTTATTTAATTTTTCTCATCTGAATGAAATTGATAATCTCATTATAAAACCACTTCAAGGCACTGAAAAGTCTAGGAATAGTCAGTAGGAATTAAATCAGTGATGCCACAGAATATTGCCGAGAAACGCATGGGAGAAGATGCCAGGATGGGTCTCCAGGCACCTTTCTTTGTTTCAGTCAGAGAAGTTTGACCTTTACTTGTTTTAGACATTGGAATTCAATGTAAGATTTTATTTTAAAAATTGATTCCATGGCTCTTCTTTTAAAGTTTGATAACAGTGATCTAGATTTTCTACAATGTGAGCAATTTCTCCTAAATGCTACCGAGTAAGTTAGGTTTTACTTTCTGTCCAGATTCAGGGTAGAGACACTTCATACTGTGAAAATTATAAACATTTTTTCTAAGTTTGCTGAGTCTCTGTCATCTGTGTATTTGTGACCATGATGCTAGTTTTATAGGATTGGACATATTCTTAAAGAGCATCTACCTCTACCACTTCATTTTATAGATGAAGAAATAAAGCCAAAGTGGTTGTGACCCATCCCCAAGGTCACATTGGGCAGAAGCTTTCTTAGATTCTAATATAAAATTCTTGCCACTACATTGTACCTTCTCTTTTAGAGACTGTATTTTATCCACATTGAGTATAGAATATTTGCCAGATATTAGGAAATATAAATGACAAAAGGAAAGAATGAGAACAAATGACATCCACTGAACAAATATTTATTGAGTAGCTACCATGAATCAAGTACTGTTGACTTACTGAAGTTCATCTGAGAGCTTGCAGATGAAAATCTACATGTGCTTTTTGAAACATTTGTTAATGCAAGTGAAGTAGATGACTACTCCTGGCCCTTGGGTTGAAACAATTAGTTTTAATACCATAGTGGACACTGGTTTCATCTGGGCTACCAGAGACACATTGTCCCTTATGTTGACAATATCACCAGGATTTCCTTGTGGGTAATTAATGCTACCATTTCCCTTCCCTATTCTACTTTACAACTTCTTCATTTTCTATAGTTTTGATGTGGCTCAATATCAAGGTCCTCTGTCCAACCCTACCTAAAGGGCGAAGGCCCATGGCTAATACTTGGCCAACTAAGCTCTTTTCTTGGGATTTTTTACCTTCAGCAGAGATATTCAAAAGGGAAAAACTATTCCATTCAGCCCAGACCACTGAATAGTTTCTGGGACTCTTTCTCCACCAGTGCATCTTGGGTTCTATCCTTTTCCAGCCTGGTTCTTCAGTTTCATCATAGATTCTCATAACTCTCTGCCTTTCAATAAATCCCCCTTTTCTTAAGTTAATCAGAATTTGTTCATGTTGCTCACAAACAGTTAAGCCCACTTGATAACCTATGTCTATGAAGAATTCTATAACCTTTTTTCAAAAGTGAAAGCACAAACTGCTAGAAAATAAGATCTATGAAAGTTTAGGCTTTTTGTCTCAAAGTCCAAAACCTGAATCACTCTACCAAAAAAAGATAACCCCTGAGTGAAACTTTAGCTTTTTGTTACATTAACAAGCTTGGTATCAGAGACCTGTTACCCAATAAAGATAATTCCCTTCTCCCCATTTAGAGATGGCATCCTAAGAAGCCATCCTGGTCCTCTTAGGCTGTGAAGCACTGTCATCCTGTTCCCAGTGTTCATTTTGATCTGCTAAAGTACCATTGTGCTGGCCCTCTGCTGAGTGCTGTTGACCTTGTTCGCTGATTGCTTTTAGTGATTTCCTTCAGTGATTGATGGAACTGACTGGACAGTAATGAAAACAGAGCTGATTCACCTTATCTTAGCAGGATTAAAGCCTAAAAACAAATCTAATTTTCTTTTATGGGGAAGGGAAGTAGGGAACAAAAGATTTTGATCAGTGTCTTAAAGTAACATGAAAGGAAGACTGGAAAGTTTAATGTGGTAAAAGGAAACTTTATAAAGGAAGGGAAACACAACTGTTAGATTCCTAATGGAATGAGTGGTTACTCTCTAATTTCCTTTTTAGCAATAAATGTGTTCATATACAAGGCGTGGCATATACTAGCATGCATTGCCTCTGGATAAATTTGTAATTTAAATTAGGAGAAAAAGACAAGAAGGAAATGTAAAACAATCATGGATAAATGGAAGAGGTTGGGATAGAGCACTGGGGAGTTAATTTGAGATCTTTACCTTTCCATGATGTCTCTTTATAAAATCAGAGGAAATGTAGCTTGTAAGAAATTAAAGGAAAGTTCTCAACTTCTTTTGAATTACTTTTTTTAATCTATCAGGGTTGATGAATCTAAAGGGTAAGCTGTTAAAAAGTATAGCATTGCACAAAGTATTATATGTTCAGAAGTATCTTTTAAATTTGATTTCCAACCCTTTTAATAATTGAAGGTAAATTATTGGTACTTGACATTGTGCTGGGCCCCATCATAGGAGGATGAACTATTGCAAAAATATCCTTCCTTCATTCATATTTTCCTTGCAGGA
The DNA here is from genome assembly GCF_047511655.1 of Castor canadensis. Classification (NCBI taxonomy): domain Eukaryota; kingdom Metazoa; phylum Chordata; class Mammalia; order Rodentia; family Castoridae; genus Castor; species Castor canadensis. The sequence continues at coordinate 46,512,485 of NC_133387.1, forward strand.
ATATACAGATGGTTTGATCACTCAATCAATAGGCAGAAAAATTGGCAACAGAACAGCTTGCTGTATCATTGCATTATTGTACCACAGTTTGAGCATCAATGATTAATCTTTCAATTTCTGTTTCACAACTTGAAATGGGGATGTGTAAGTCAGAGGCAAGACCACTGTCAGCCTGTACAATGCTGTGTGTGAATTGGAAAATGATACTCCTTTCCCCAGGAGAGCATAGCCTCAGAAACTTGACAAATTAAATTCAGGCTAGATTTCAGTTCCAACCATTTATATGTATAAATATTTTTTGGTTTTGATGTTTTTTGCTGTATTTTCTTATTCAGAGTACAAACTACATAGCTGTATACACCAGCTCTGGTACAAATTCTTGGTTTCCTATAACAGAGACAAACCCTAAATATTTTAAACCAAAGAAGAATTTAATGGCAGAATATTATGATCCTTAAGTCAACAGAAAGCTGAGAAAGTACAGGAGCTTAAGCATCTCTGGCATCAGGACCTTAGTTAACCAAGGTTTCAACTCAGGTGTTGGCTGGTCCTGAGGCCCCAAGGGTAACTGTGATGAATTTGACCTTTTCCTTAGCCCTCGGGGTTCCTTTGCATCACTTGCTCAGGGTTTATAGCCTCAGGATTATCTGGTCCCTGGCTGTAACAGGGAGGTGGTGGACAAAGGAGTAGGCTCCTACCTTCTAGAATGGAGAATGGCAGGGATTGATCTAGTGCCTCCCACTAAACCAAACACCAGTTGTGTTATCCCTAAGGAGAGACAGGGGTGCTGTTAGGAAGTTGTATAGGTGTGGAAAGAGTTGGGTGCTGATAATTATAATGTCATAAATGACTATTTATAGGTCTTACATGTTAACATGTGCTAAAGGAATTATCTAGTGTTGTAGCATTCATACAAGACTGCTTTAAAGACAGGCATAAAAGTGTTAGAACTGAAGTCCCTTCCTTCAACAGCCAGGTTTCCCGACCCAGTGTTTTAGTTCACATCCTTTTCTCTGTACGTAGAAGTGATGCAGAAATGGAAAAGAGGAATCTCAGTGGAACTTTCCTCATAAACTACTCAAAAAGTATTTTATAAATTCATTATTCTCTATAACCCATTTGTTGTGAATGCAGAAGACAGTTTTCTTCAGAGAAAGAAGGGAAGTTTTCATATTTTATATCTTATTTCAGAGATGGAAATGTACTATATCGTCTGCTTTTTCTTATTCGTTTGTTTGCTTATTTTCGTGCTAGGCACGAAATAGCAAAGAAGTGTTTCTCACAATCAACGATGTTATCTGCAGGGTGAGATGAGGTACTGTGTTTCCAGGCTGACTATAAGATCCAGAGCCTTTGTCGTGGCCCTGCCCCTGCCGCAGAGGATGCTGGAGTCTTGCACAGGTCTTCACAGAGGGAGAACATAGGACAAGAAGTCTGGTCTTGTTCTTTCCCCAAACAGTGCTGATTTTCCTCTTGGTTGTGGTGTTTTTCATGTCCTTGAACACTTCCTCTGTGTACAAAATTTCAGATTCAGCAGTAAATTTTGTCTTTCCTCATTGTCCATATTCTGAAGACACAAATTTCCTGTTGGTGTATGTGTACCTCTTTTGGTGGATTGATGTTTGTTCATTAAAATAAATATCTGAACACTATTCTAAGCCATGGTTGACCAATATATTAATTGGTAAGTAAAACCTAGATTATCTTATAGAGTCTGTGTGGATCTTATAGACTGGTGCTAGAGTCAAAAAAGAAAGAAGTAGATACTAAATATGTAATCATAAGTTATGAGGAAAACCATTTAAAGGAAAACTAGCTCTGTAATAGAGAATAGCAAGAGCAGGACCTACTTAGAACAACCAGTAGCCTTCTCTAAGGAAGACAGGCGTCATGATCAATCTAAAGATTGACAAGAAACCTGACAGATAAAGGGTTGAGGCAGGTTGGAGATGGAGAAGTAGGAGGCAGGTGGTGGTGAGGTGGGGTAGAAGTGGGGTATACTTTGTAGGATGGACCAGGCTTGTGCTATGGTGACAAGCAGTTCCAATATAATATATAAAAGTTTCTTCCTCACATACTCTGTTTTCTTGAACAACACTTGAACTCCCATCTCCACATAGGGCTAATGTGGTCTCCACATAGGGCTAATGTGGTCTCCACCAATGGGATGGATGTGCAGCGTTTTTCTGTTTTAACAGAACGTAAACATGAACTGAGTCCAGGGTACTTCCTAAGCTGCCCAGAGGAGTGGGAAGCCATGGTTATTGAGCACTAGGCATTTCACCTCAGAGTGCGTGAGGGTGAGTGGGGACCTAGAACATTCAGAGAGAACGGTCTGGGTAAAGATCAGGAAGTAGGATTATGGTTAGTGCACTGAAGCACTGTTGGGTTGTATGAGACTGAGCCACTTCCTGTAGCTGCATAGCAGGGACTTACTTGAAGAGTGACACCATTTATTATTCTAGTCATCAGAGTTCAATGGAAAGTCATGTCTGTTATTTTAAAAAAAAAAACCTTCCAAATTTTAGAGTTCAAGATGGGAGGCAAATAACCACTAATAATTATTAATTATATGCTACGTGTGATATAATAACAAGTCATTTTCTCATTTCATTGTAAATACTATTATTATCCCCATTTTGAAGATGAAGAATGGACAGAGAGGAAAAGTGACTGACTTCAGACCACACATCTGGTAAGCGATGCAGCTGTGCTCTGACCCAGTCAGGCTGGCGCACATGTCACTTAACCACCATATCCCTGTTCAGCTTGAAAGCGTTCTCGTGGTCTTGGCCAGGAAGGCCAGGGGCCTGAGCTTTAGAGGAAGGTGTTGTTGAGCCTCATAGGGGTAGGCAGAGGATAGGAGAAAGGTATACGCGCAGGGTGCCAAGGAGGGTGATTCCTTTAGCATTAGTTTTTATCTAAAGGATAGGATTTTAGATGTAGTTTTTGTTCTTTCAGGTTTTTGGGGCTTTTTTTGGTTTCTTTTTTGTTGATTTGGTTTTGGTTTTTTGATGGTACTCATGTTTGAACTCAGGACTTGCTAGTCAGGACCTCTACCAGTTGAGCCATGCCCCCAACCCTTTTTGCTATAGTTGTTTTTTAAGATAGACCCTCCTGTTTTTGCCCCAAGCCCAGCCTCAAGCTGTGGTCCTCCTATTTATGCCTCCTGTGTAGCTGGGATTACAGCTGTGACCCACCATGCCCATATCCATATTATTTGTTGAGATGAGTCTTGCTAACTTATTCCCAGGGCTGACTTCAAACTGCAATCCTCCTATCTTTGTCTACCAAGTAGCTGGGATTACAGGCATGGCTACTCACACCTGGTCCTCATTCTTGTTCCTTTATACTAAGTGTTTTTGGACACTTTGGCCTGTTGCAGTTGGAGAATCAAAGGTTCCCCCTGTACCTCTCTAGTACCCAAGTCATAGAGGCACCATCTGTGCAGTGATGATGTCCTTAAGTGTGTCATAGGATACTAAGGGAGAAAAACACAATGGGAATGAGGCTGGAGGTTCTTGGACAGCTGAACTGCCCTTCCCCACTTAGAGTGACTGCCCTTAAGGCTAAAACCTATGTGGATCTAAATCAGTTGCAATGATGGAGGTTGTTCCCTTCAGACTTTTGGGAGGCTGCCTGCAAGCTTTGGCAGCTCAGTGCCCTACAGTGACATTTGGGAAGTGCAGGCAGAGCTCTTGGTTCCCAGCCCACAATTGTCCTTTGCTTGAAGTAAGGGACTCTGGGATGAAGTGCAATGTGTGCCTAGAAGTGGACAAAATGCTGGCTGTGCAGTGTCAGTAAATAATCGTTAGGGTGCACTTGAGACGAGGTTGAGTTTCTGTTTGTCCTACCTGGAGTCACCCACTGAGAACACTGACCTAAGAACAGGCCTGGGTTATGTCACCAGCTTACAGACAAAGGGAATATTTGGTTTTCTAAAATTAAATCTATTTTTCTTTTTTGGTGGTACTGGGGTTTGAACTGAAGGCCTTGCAATTGCTAAGCAAGCAATGTATATTTGAGCCTCATCTCCAGCCCTTTTTGCTCCGGCTCTGCTGAAGATAGGGTCTTGCTTTTTGCCCAGTCTGCCTAGACCATGATCTTCCTATTTATGCCTTCCTACGCTGAGATGACAGCCACCATGCCCAGCCATTAGTCGTGATGGAATCTCCTGAACTTTTAGTGAGGTCTGACCTTGAACTGCAACCCTCCAGATCTCTGCCTCCAAAGTGCTAGGATTACAAGCATAAGCCACACACCTGACTAAAAATTAAATATATTTTTCAAAAAATGTTTTTCTAGGGTCAAATTCTCTATCCCAATAGCAGCATGGTATAACAATAATAGATTTTCCTAGTTACATTTGCACTGTGAATTTAACAATTTTGTCCAGATGCCTAATTTTTTTCCTTTTTGGAGGCTTCAGGTTAGTAGTTTTGCTGTCGGAGGAGCATACTCTGCAGCACTCTATGATATTTCTCGCCTCTCAGCCTCGGTGGTGCAGTTTCCCAGGCTAGAATGCTCTTTCCTCTTTTTGTTCTTGGTTTTTTTTTCAATTAGTTAAATTCTCATTACCCTCAGGACTCATTTTAGGCATTAGCCCCCCCCCCTTGGAAACTGCTTTTGTACTCCCAGATTGCGTTTAGTGGTCCTCCTCTAGATTTTCATCGTACTTAGTATCTTTAGCTTACTCCCTAGGCTCATGTAAGCAAGATTATCTTTGAAGGGATCCTTTTCCTGCCTTTTTAAAATCCAAAGTCCTCATGGGTATCAACTGTCTTTATTCAACATTTTCACCTCTAGATCTAGACATTCCTTCTAACTATCAGGCAAACCAAATTAAATAGATAAAAATAGTTACAGTAAGAGACAATGAGAGTTCCACAATGCCACTGTAGCTTTGGAAGTGAGAACTGTTCCTCCTAAACCATTTTGTTCCATCAGTGGAACCAAAATTAAAGTCCATAATGAAGTCATCCCTGAGAAGGTAAAGGAAAGGCATGGAAGTTGAACTTGAGTCTCATGTTGACTTTCTGTTCTAACTTGTTTTAAAACAAGTTGCTTCTTCAAGGTTTCTCATTTGTCTGGCTGCAAAATAGCTGTGAATATTGTGTTCGTGGAATCCGTGAGGACTTCTGTTCTCACAGAGTTAGCATGGATGCAGCTCATCACGCCAACAATAGCATGTGTGGCTTCCTCAATGCACAACTGAACACCAAGAGCTATGGAGCTGTGGTACTGATTTGACATTTTCCTGGAATCAATAGGGGGTGGTGTTCTCATGGGGCAAGCTACTGGATCACCTCCCTGTCTTTCAAGCCATAAACACACATTCACTCTTGACATTCATTAGAAAGTAACACAAAGCAGATTGCTGGGTTTGCATTCTGGACATTTCATTTTGGGTGTCTTGTGTTCTCTTTTGGGCCAGGCACAATGGCATCTTCGTGGGTTAAGCCTCAAGTCCTGTCCTACCATTTTAATAACTTCATCGACTTAATCTTTACATAGATGAAGCGTAGAATTTCCTCTAAGAATATTTTGCTTTCCTGTGCTTGCTGAAAGAATGTTTCAGGTTAAGAACTCAGTCTGTGATCTGTCAGGTGATGATACAAAAAGTTTAGCTTAAACACAAACACTGACTCACACAGGCATACAATCCAGATGGTTTTGTATTTGATTACATCGTCCTCTATCTCCCTGCTACCTAGATCCTTTCTTCTCTTTTCTGCCATCTGTCAATACACTCAAATAAGGACCTTAATCACCTATCCTATCAACAGGCTTTTTTGTTTTCACCTTCTCTTACATTGGGTGTTAAGACAGAGAATATTATAAAACAGTATCCAGTTTTACAGTACACTATGTTCTTTCCAAGGCTAAGCAGTATTCAGGATTAAAACTAGGACATTGGACCATATAATTCCAGTACTTGTGACAGAGAAATAAAATATTTTATATACATAAATATATACGTGAATATATATATATAGTTTTTTAAAACATGTTCTCACTATGAAGCCCAGGCTGGCCTAAAAGTCAAAATTCTCCTGTCTCTGTCTCCTGAGTGCTGAAATTATAGGTGTGCTCTACCACACCCAGCTTCAAATGTTATACTTGATCAAATTTTGTCAGTTAGAAAGCAGTACACATTTCTTTCATTATCTGTCATTATGAGTTACAGATTTATTATTAATTATTAGTAATGAACTTGTAGATTTTATTATTGGTTGTAGATTTGTGATATTGGACATTTAAACTTAACTGAACTGTAACAAGATATTAATGACAGCATAGAAAGTGGCTTAAATGATAAACGCTGGCATCAGAAACACCTGATTTATTTCTAGCTTGGGTATGGACTAGCTGTGTGACCCCAGGCACATTGCTTAACCTGTTTAAGCCTCCTCATTAAGGAGATAGGAGACTAAGGAACCTGAGGGTTCTTGTAGGATTGATGAGATAACTATGTATAGCATTCAGCAGAGTGCTCTTCTACATGTGCTCAATAAATGACGTCCATTTTCGTTATTGATACTTGTACTCTGAGTAGAATAACTTTGAATGCTAAAGTAAAGTGATAGGTATGGTATACTGGGGTTTGAACTCAGGCAAGTACTCTACCGCTTGAGCCATGTCTCCAGCCCCTTTTGATTTATTTTTTGACTAGGATCTCACATTTTTGCCCATGCCTGCTTAGTCCACAGTACTCCTATTTATGCCTCCCCCATAGCTGATATGACAGCCATGTGCCACCACATCCAGCTTGTTCATTGAGATGGGGTCTCATTCACTTTTTGAGATGAGGTTCAAGGGCTGGCCTTGAACCGTTATCCTTCCAATCATAGGCATGAGCCACCATGCCTAGCCCTATGAAATAAAATTTTAAAAGATTACTAGTATGCATCTGGAAAAGGGATTTCAGGTGATTTTATTTAAAAATTTCATTTTAGAGAAATAATACAATTATGGTTGCCTGCCATAGCTCATGTGACCCAAGTTAAAAAGGCTGCATATTGCTTTCCTGTGGTGCTTCCTATCAATGCATCAAACTTATGTCAACAACTTGAGGCTCGAAGAAGTGCATCCTGCAAACCAAATCCAGTTCCCTGTCTGTTTTTGTATGACCTGGGAGTTAAGAATGGTTTGTATATTTTTTTAAGTGGTGGGAAAATTTTTCAAATAATATTTTGTGATTCAGGAAAATTATATGAAATTCACATTTCAGTATCCATAAATAAAGTTTAATGGAACCCAGCCACAATAATTTATTTACCCATTGTCTACGGCAGTTTTCAATCAGCAGAGTTGAGAACTTGTGACAGAAACCACATGACATTAAAAGCCTAAAATGTTTGCCATCTGGCCCTTTACAGAAAGTTTGTTGATCTTCGACTTAGAATCATGAAAATATATTTCTGGGTGAGGCTTTCCAAGTCCAACACTTTCAATTTAAGGGTTGGGATTTTTGTTTCCTAAGGCTGCCATGACAAAATACCACGACCTGGGTAGCTCAAATCAGCAGAAATGCATTGGTCGCTCAGTTCAGGAGGCTCGAGGTCAAGGTATCTGCAGGGCCATGCTCCTTGGCAAACCTGAAAGGAAATCTTTTCTCAGTTTGTAGTTTCTGTTGGCTTACGTACAGTCTTGCAGCTGCATGATTCCAATCTTGCCTTTGTTGTTACATGGCATTCTCCCTATGTGTCTCTGACTTTGCATGGCCATCTTCTAAGTAGGGCTCCATTTTTAATAATGGAAGTCTGTACAGGACTTCCAAATAAGTTTACAATATGGGGTACTGGGTGACAGGATTGCAACATATCTTTTTTGGGGATGAAGGGAAAAGGACAATTCAACTTGTGACA